>NC_064432.1:11942248-12242248 GCF_023375975.1 Astyanax mexicanus | reverse complement strand
TGTTTACATGATTTTGGATTATGAGGGCCACATATGGTTGTGTAGTAGTGTTCATTTCTTATGGATCAAGAGGGTTATTATTAACTGATATAATTATTTTATGTGTAAAGTGAGAAAAAAGGATTGGAGCATATTCCGAAAGATTGTTAGAAAATAAATCAACCTCCCAGCACAATTTTCAAAGTACTTCCGAAGTACACATTAGTAGAAGTTTAATGAACTCCGTAAATACATACACCTAGTTTGACGAATGCACTTTACAAAATGGCTTATATTTGATAAAACGTACATGATACACATTAATCGTCCTTTTTGTGGTCCACACGTTGAATTTCTCAAGGATTATTATTATTAATATTTTTATTAGATTTATTTACTTTTTGTTTTATTGAGTATTTGGGTTTGTACTGCTACTACATGTCTCTTGAGCGATAACACTGGGATTTAGAGATGATGTATTGATATATATTACGACAATATTTATTAAGCTTTTTATTTTTTGGCTGAATATAGGCTTTGTACAACACTCAAACCAACTACTAAAACCAACAAATGAACAAACACACAGCGAAATGTTTTTGTACGTTGCCCTCCGTTTGTTTGGTGAGGGGAAAATATTCAAATGTCCCACGCGGTTCAGTGCTTCATAAAGTCGGTCTGGCAATATGTAATATTCAGCATTCATTGGTGTAAGATATCTACAGTTATTACTTTCAAGCAGATACGGTTTATAATCAGTCTTTCTGTAGCGCTCTAGCGTGCGGGGGCGGTGCGGACGGCCTCACCGCGAGGGGCCACCCAGCTGCTTTGTACTGGGCTCCGCCTCTCTGTCTTCAACTAGGTCCGGTAGAGTAGAATATCAGGCGCCGGCCGGCCGCTCTAACTTCATTCTTTCTCTTCTCGTCGACAGGGAGCAAGAGCAGCAACGATGTCCGGCCGAGGAAAAGGAGGCAAGGGGCTCGGGAAAGGAGGCGCCAAGCGTCACCGCAAAGTTCTTCGCGATAACATCCAGGGCATCACCAAGCCCGCTATCCGCCGTCTTGCGCGTCGTGGTGGCGTCAAGCGTATCTCCGGTCTGATCTACGAGGAGACCCGCGGTGTGCTGAAAGTGTTCCTGGAGAACGTGATCAGAGACGCCGTCACCTACACCGAGCACGCCAAGAGAAAGACCGTCACCGCCATGGATGTGGTGTACGCCCTGAAACGCCAGGGACGCACTCTTTACGGATTCGGAGGTTAAACGCTCGTCTAGAACAACGCAAACAACAACGGCTCTTTTAAGAGCCACCCACAAATCCACCCAAAGACAAGTTTTCCGTGTTTGAATAAGATACAGTAGTTGAATAACACTAAATTTCCCTATATAAAACGTCCCACTGCCCGTGAATTAGCAGATAAAGTGTGGAAATGCACTATGAAAGATATATTTAAGGATATCAGTATTATTGTGTGTGTGTGTGTGTGTACGCTATATATTTATAGATAATTTATACATATATGCCTACCAGTGTGTGTGTGTGTGTGTGTATATGTATACGCACGTGTGTTATTAAAGAATAGATTTTCATCATATAAATATCCGAGTCTGGGAATAAGAAGCGTCAGCGTAAAGTCAATTATTGTATGAGTTTTAGGTAGTTTTAGAGGACCGCCGTAGGATCTCCCGGCCATTCAACTGAACCAGACATTAGTTTACACGAAGGCAAAGTGATGAATAAACATACAGGCGCGCGTTTGTGCGCGCTCTCAAAGCGCATATGTCTTTATTTGTCCGCTTCTAAGCTAACGCATACGAAGCGTCAATTTTTACAAGGTATAAAACGGTCTTAAACTTAGTACACTTAGTCCTACACGGGGGCCGTCGCCTTCGCCGCTGTGTGCGCGGGAAGGCACACAAAGAGCAGGCTGCAGCAGCGGGTGGAGGGTGGAGGGTGGATGGGGTTGGGGGGGGGAGGGGGGAGGGGGGGAGGGGGGGAGGGGTATTACAGTGGAGCGAGCTGTGTTTGTCCAATGGTGGTTTGACGGCATTCGAAAGGCGTGACTCATGTTAATTAGACTAGCAGAGTGTAAATAACGTGGGGGTTAGTCGCCTCCCCCTCATTCTTCAGTCTAACTCGAAGACGAGCAGGATGCCTGAGCCAGCAAAGTCCGCCCCGAAGAAGGGCTCCAAGAAGGCCGTCACCAAGACCGCCGGCAAGGGAGGCAAGAAGCGCAGAAAGTCCAGGAAGGAGAGCTATGCCATCTACGTCTACAAGGTGCTGAAGCAGGTCCACCCCGACACCGGAATCTCCTCAAAGGCGATGGGTATCATGAACTCCTTCGTGAACGACATCTTCGAGCGCATCGCCGGTGAGTCTTCCCGCCTGGCTCACTACAACAAGCGTTCCACCATCACCTCCAGGGAGATCCAGACCGCCGTGCGCCTGCTTCTGCCCGGCGAGCTGGCCAAGCACGCCGTCTCCGAGGGAACAAAGGCCGTCACCAAGTACACCAGCTCCAAGTAAAGAGCGAACCCGCTCCGATCAAACCCAACGGCTCTTTTAAGAGCCACCCACGTTTTCCACTAAAGAGCAGCGTTCCGTGTCCCTTTTCTAATGTGTTTTAAAAAAAACACACACATTAAGTATTCATATACGTAGTGTGTGTGTGTGTGTGTGTGTGTATTGTAGTGAATGTGTATATTTATATGTATAAAAATAATAAATAAAATTGTGAACACACAATATATAGATATATATATATGTATATAGATATATATAGATATATATGTATATAGATATATGTGTATATATATATGTATATAGATATATGTGTGTATATATATATATATATATATATATATATATATACACGTATATATATATACGTATATATATATATATATAGATATATGTATATGTATATAGATATATGTATCTGTATATAGATATATGTATATGTATATAGATATATATATGTATATATATATAGATATGTGTATATATATATATATACGTATATATACGTATATATATATATATATATATATATATATATATATATATATATATATATATAGATATATGTATATGTATATAGATATATGTATCTGTATATAGATATATGTATATGTATATAGATATATATGTATATATATATATAGATATAGATATATAGATAGAAGAAATGGAAGGCGCATGATTCCCCATTATGTGCTGGGCTAAGCAGTGACTAGTGACACTAGTGACCAGTACATAGGTGGTCAATAAATCACACAAATAGTACATAAGAGGTGGTACAGCACAAAGTGTGTTTAAGAGATTATGCTATTCATGGGGAAGTGACATATTGCACAACGTCTATGCCTAGAGGAGATAAAAGTACACATATGTATGTACACATTTGCCACGTGCAAAGTGCTATAATTACTATAGCGCTAGATTATTATAGTGCTATAATTAAAGAACAGTTGAGCTTACCTATTAGTAACACAATCCCAATGATAAGCGTGTAACTGCTCTGCCCTATGACACATACTGTGACAAACTCTGTTGTAATTTGTTTCAAGAAAATACAGCCAATGAATCTAGAAATACACCAAAACTAGCTCCTAGTGAGCTGCATATAAACATGTGATTAGAAATCATATGTCGCTATGAATGATTAATGTTAAATGTAACCTATTTGTGGTGTTACTAACTTTTTCCTGCATCCATAAACAGAAAATCAGCTGTAAGACACACAAAACACACCCTACACGACTGTTGGTCCAACATCTGAGCTTCCACACCTGATGCTGCTAACGAGAGCCGCGTGTGAACGATAGAGCCAGGTGTGCTTCGTCTTACAAAGGCATAAATAAGCCCCCTCCCAGGTCAGCAAGCGAGACCCCAATTTTGGCGTCATGTTTGTCTTAACAGGCAGCAAGTAGAACCAGATCAGGGTAGTAAAGCAACACGCTTACTGTTTGGAGTAGAAATTTAGCTTATTATGCTGCTGCACACAGCTAGGCCTCAGAGTTCTACAGGTGCTGGTGGTTTAGGTATATTGATAAGTTAGGCCTCAGTTATGTAGTGTTTCTGCAGTGTTTTTAGGTCTATTTATATGTTAGGCCTGAGTAGTATAGTGCTTCTGCAGTGTTTTTAGGTATATTGATAAGTTAGGCATCAGTTATGTAGTGCTGCTGCAGCATTTTCAGGTATATTTATATGTTAGGTCTCATAAATATACCTGCACACACTGCAGCAGCACTACATTACTATGTTACGCCTGAGTATCATAGTGCTGCTTCAGTGTGTGCAGGTATATTTCTACGTTAGGCCTGTCTGTCATAGTGTTGCTGCAGCGTGTGCAGGTGTATTTAGAAGCTAGGCCTCAGTTCATCGGGTGCTGGTGGAATGCGTACGTGTAAGAGCCGCAGCTAGCCAACAAGGTTCTACAGCAGGTAGAGTGAGCGCGCAGGTAAAAGTAGGCACTAGGCCTCAGTGTTACAGTGCTGCTTCAGTGTGTTCAGGTTAATTTAGGAGCTAGGCCTCAGTAATAGGGTGCTGCTGCAGTGTTTTTTTCGTTATATTTATATGTTAGGCCTCAGTAGTATATACCTGCACACACTGCAGCAGCACTATAAGTTAGGGCTGAGTATCATAGTGCTGCTGCAGTGTGTGCAGGTACATTTAGGTGCTAGGCCTCAGTTATGTAGTGCTGCCGCAGAGTTTTCATGTCTATTTATATGTTAGGCCTGAGCAATATAGTGCTTCTGCAGCGTTTTTAGGTATATTGATTTGTTAGGCCTCAGTATTGTAGTGCTGCTTCAGTGTGTGCAGGTACATTTAGGAGCTAGGCCTCATAAATATACCCCCAAAAAAAACACTGCAGCAGCACCATTTTACTATGTTATGCCTCAGTAGTATATACCTGCACACACTGCAGCAGCACAAAGTTAGGGCTGAGTATCATAGTGCTGCTGCAGTGTGTGCAGGTACATTTAGGAGCTAGGCCTCAGTAATGTAGTGCTGCCGCAGCGTTTTTAAGTATCTTGATAAGTAAGGCCTCAGTTATGTAGTGCTGCCGCAGTGTTTTCTGGTCTATTTCTAAGTAAGGCCTCAGTAATGTAGTGCTGCTGCAGTGTTTTTAGGTATCTTGATAAGTAAGGCCTCAGTTATGTAGTGGTTCTGCAGAGTTTTTAGGTATATTGATTTGTTAGGCCTCAGTATTATAGTGCTGCTGCAGTGTGTGCAGGTACATTTAGGAGCTAGGCCTCAGTAATATAGTGCTTCTGCAGCGTATTTAGATCTATTTATATGTTAGGCCTGAGCAATATAGTGCTTCTGCAGCGTATTTAGGTCTATTTATATGTTAGGCCTGAGCAATATAGTGCTTCTGCAGTGTTTTTCGGTGTCTTGATAAGTTAGGCCTCAGTTATGTAGTGCTGCTGCAGCGTGTGCAGGTGTATTTAGAAGCTAGGCCTCAGAGTTCTACGGGTGCTTGTGGAATGCGTACGCGTAAGAGCCGCAGCTAGGCAACGAGGTTCTACAGCAGGTAGAGTGAGCGCGCAGGTAAAAGTAGGCACTAGGCCTCAGTATTATAGTGCTGCTGCAGTGTTTTTTTTTTAGTTATATTTATATGTTATGCCTCAGTAGTATATACCTGCACACACTGCAGCAGCACTATAAGTTAGGGCTGAGTATCATAGTGCTGCTGCAGTGTGTGCAGGTACATTTAGGAGCTAGGCCTCATAAATATACCAAAAAAAAACACTGCAGCAGCACCATTTTACTATGTTATGCCTCAGTAGAATATACCTGCACACACTGCAGCAGCACTAAGTTAGGGCTGAGTATCATAGTGCTGCTGCAGTGTGTGCAGGTACATTTAGGAGCTAGGCCTCAGTAATGTAGTGCTGCTGCAGTGTTTTTAAGTATCTTGATAAGTAAGGCCTCAGTAATGTAGTGCTGCTGCAGTGTTTTTAGGTATCTTGATAAGTAAGGGCTCAGTTATGTAGTGCTGCCGCAGTGTTTTTAGGTATCTTGATAAGTAAGGGCTCAGTTATGTAGTGCTGCCGCAGTGTTTTTAGGTATCTTGATAAGTAAGGGCTCAGTTATGTAGTGCTGCCGCAGTGTTTTTAGGTATCTTGATAAGTAAGGCCTCAGTTATGTAGTGGTTCTGCAGAGTTTTCATGTCTGTTTATATGTTAGGCCTGAGCAATATAGTGCTTCTGCAGCGTTTTTAGGTATATTGATTTGTTAGGCCTCAGTATTATAGTGCTGATTCAGTGTGTGCAGGTACATTTAGGAGCTAGGCCTCATATAAATAACAAAAAAAAACACTGCAGAGCACCATTTTACTATGTTATGCCTCAGTAGAATATACCTGCACACACTGCAGCAGCACTATAAGTTAGGGCTGAGTATCATAGGGCTGCTGCAGTGTGTGCAGGTACATTTAGGAGCTAGGCCTCAGTAATGTAGTGCTGCCGCAGTGTTTTCAGGTCTATTTAGATGTTAGCCCTGAGCAATATAGTGCTTCTGCAGCGTATTTAGGTCTATTTATATGTTAGGCCTGAGCAATATAGTGCTTCTGCAGTGTTTTTCGGTGTATTTAGAAGCTAGGCCTCAGAGTTCTACGGGTGCTTGTGGAACGCGTACGCGTAAGAGCCGCAGCTAGGCAACGAGGTTCTACAGCAGGTAGAGTGAGCGCGCAGGTAAAAGTAGGCACTAGGCCTCAGTGTTACAGTGCTGCTGCGGTGTGTTCAGGTAAAGTTAGGAGTTAGGCCTCAGTATTGCAGCGCTCGTGGAGTGTGAATTTAGCCGCTAGGCCTCAGCCTTCCGATTGACAGAATGTTCATGTAGGCCTTTACCTACTGCTATATTTGGATCTATTAAAAATGTTACCACAATAAAAGTGTGGCCTCACGCTCTTTTTTTTTTCTTCTGTATTAGGGTTCTGGGCGGTTGGGGTTGCAATGAATTAGTGTTATAGGGGATTAGGGTTGTAATAAATTAGAGTTAGGGTTGTAATAAATTAGGGTTATGGGGCTTAGGGTTACAATATATTAGGGTTATGGGGCTTAGGGTTAGAATATGTTAAGGTTATGGGGCTTAGGGTTAGAATATATTAGGGTTAGAATATGTTAGGGTTATGGGGCTTAGGGTTAGAATATGTTAGGGTTATGGTGCTTAGGGTTAGAATATATTAGGGTTAGAATATGTTAGGGTTATGGGGCTTAGGGTTAGAATATATTAGGGTTATGGGGCTTAGGGTTAGAATATGTTAGGGTTAGGGTGCTTAGGGTTAGAATATATTAGGGTTGAGGGGCTTAGGGTTAGAATATGTTAGGGTTAGGAGGTTTAGAGTTAGAATAAATTAGGGTTGGGGGGTCTTAGGGCTGGTGGAGGGCCGGTGTTTGGGGGAATTAGGGCTCGTTACCGGAGCGCCGAGTCGATTCAGGTGCGCCTAACGAGCCGCGCCCGGAGCCCGGGACCCACAAGAGCCGAGCGCTCCACGAGGAGCGCCGATCCGAGTGCGGGGCGCCGGCGACGAAGACCAGGCGGCGACAAAGACGCGTGGGAGTCGACTGCGGGAGTCGTCCATTCGCGCAACACACCGCGCGCGCACTGTGCTTTACGCACTCCACAAGGGCGCCCCGCAACACCAGCTAAACTACGCACACGCGCCTCACACACCCGACACGCTCTCGCCCACACTCTCCTCCGACGACACCCACGCCGTTCGCCCCGCTCGCGATACCCTTTCACGACATTATTACACGATAAGCACGCCAAATGCGCCGTTGCCCGTTCGGAGCGCGGCCGGCTCGGCGCGCTTCGAGGAGCGCCGCGAGAAAGGCGCCGTCCGCACGCCGCCCTTTCCGCCTTCACGACACGCGAGGGGGCCTCTCGGAGGCGGGAGAGTGCTTTAACGCTCGCCAGGTTGGCCACGCGCGCGGATTTCGTGCGAGAAACGCGGCGAGAAAACACAACGCGAGCCTGCAGCTGCGCCACGGCTGCACAGCACCGGCCGGGTTGAGTCTACAACGTTCTCATGCGGCGCTTAAGGGCCGCCCCCCTCGCCGCTGAGGGAGGTTCCACAGAACGCTACAGCAGCAGACACACAGTGCTCGCTCCAGCACGCAGCAAAGCAGAACGATGGCAGAAGTCGCTCCCGCCCCAGCCGCCTCGGCGCCCGCCAAGGCCCCCAAGAAGAAGGCGGCCGCCCGCCCCAAGAAGGCCGGCCCCAGCGTCGGCGAGCTTATCGTCAAGGCCGTCTCGGCATCCAAGGAGAGGAGCGGCGTGTCCCTCGCCGCCCTGAAGAAAGCCCTGGCTGCCGGCGGCTACGACGTGGAGAAGAACAACTCTCGCGTTAAGATCGCCGTCAAGAGCCTCGTCACCAAGGGCACTCTGGTGCAGACCAAAGGCACCGGCGCGTCGGGCTCTTTCAAGCTCAACAAGAAGCAGGCCGAGGCCAAGAAGAAGCCGGCCAAGAAGGCTGCTCCTAAAGCCAAGAAGCCCGCCGCCAAGAAACCGGCTGCCGCGAAAAAGCCCAAGAAGGTAGCGGCGAAGAAGCCCGCCGCGGCCAAGAAGTCTCCCAAAAAGGCCAAGAAACCCGCAGCGGCTGCGAAGAAGGCAACCAAGAGCCCCAAGAAGGCGAAGAAGCCGGCGGCTCCCAAGAAAGCCACCAAGAGCCCAAAGAAAGCCAAGGCTGTCAAGCCCAAAGCGGCCAAGCCCAAGGCGGCGAAGCCCAAGAAGGCTGCCCCCAAGAAGAAGTAAACGGTGCCGTTTACCTTCATGTTTTGTTCCTCTCTAACAACGGCTCTTTTAAGAGCCACCCACAGTTTCGTTTCAAAGAGCTTCCTTTGCTATAAACACGTACATATATGTATTCAAAGCATATAACAGTGTCTAATGTGTATGGCGTATGACACTATTTATCGTTGTATGATCATCATTTTAACATACAAATACGGCTCCCATATAAGTAGCTGTCATAGCACAACCACAGCCACTGTAGGTATTCGTTTCATTAGTTTGTTTATTAGGTTATTTCTTTTCGTTTACAACTTTAGATTTATTTGAGCGGGAAGGCATAAGTCTCTGTCTGCAGCAGTAGGTCTCTGTCTCACACACACACAAAGCAGGCAGCACGAGGAGGAGGGGGAGGTGGGGGCCCAAAGCGAGCAGCGGAGGGCGGGCGCTGGCGTTGGACGGCGGACACGCGATTGGCTGTCTCAGCGCCAAGCGTTTACACTGCACGAGGAGGAGGGGGGAGGAGGCTGCACGAGGAGGAGGGGGGAGCGGCCGCTAGAGTTCGACGGCGGGGACGCTATTGGCTGTTGCTGCGCGAAGCTTGCAGCCAATAGGAACGTAGGCGCTTTTGCTTTATCAACAGCGCCCGGGAGCCTTCTCGCTTTATTTCAGCTTTGTTCAGCGAACACATCTGACCTGCATCATGAGCGGAAGAGGCAAAACCGGCGGCAAGCTAGGGCCAAGGCCAAGACTCGCTCTTCCCGCGCTGGGCTGCAGTTCCCCGTGGGCCGTGTGCACAGGCTCCTGCGCAAAGGAAACTACGCAGAGCGTGTTGGCGCCGGTGCCCCCGTCTACCTTGCCGCCGTGCTGGAGTATCTTACCGCTGAGATTCTCGAGTTGGCCGGCAACGCCGCCCGCGACAACAAGAAGACTCGTATCATCCCCTGTCATCTGCAGCTGGCTGTTCGCAACGACGAGGAGTTGAACAAACTGCTCGGAGGAGTTACCATTGCCCAGGGTGGTGTGCTGCCCAACATTCAGGCTGTGCTTCTCCCCAAGAAGACCGAGAAGGCGGTCAAGGCCAAGTAAATCTCCGCTTCTTTGTCCATACCCAAAGGCTCTTTTAAGAGCCACCCAACTCTACTCAAAAAGTGCTACGTTTCCTCACCAGTAACACAACACGCAGTACATGTAATACACGCAAAATACGTGTAGTGCATATTCTATGAATTCCTTTATCACGTTACGTGATAAAGGAATAAACTAAAATGAAAATAGTATATATAACGCGATGTGTGTCTATATTTATATATATATATAGATATGGATATAGATATATATATATATAGATATATATATAGATATAGATATATATAGATATATATAGATATACACATACATGCACACACTATTATGCTTTTGATCAATGAGTAAAAGCACTAAAACAATTGACAAGATAAATATTTACAAGCTGAAAATACCTAGATATATACACACGGGTGGGTATTATGTTCGTGTGTGCGGAGATAAGTATTGTTGAATAAACAAATGAGAGCGATCAACCTGCATTGCGTTTAGTGTACATAAAACCAGGCTGGACAGCAGTAAGCCGCCACTGTGTTCTAACAGCAGTATTTTGCGGTTCGGAATGACGGCCAATAGCGCGCAAGCTCGATTTTGAAGACGCCCTATCAGACGCTGGCAGCTCCGACACGTCCAATCGGCGACGAGCGGCTCTAAAGCTTAAAAGGGCCGTGAGGAGGCGAGGGAGCGTTATTCTCTTTCAAGAGTTCAGCGCCATGGCAAGAACGAAGCAGACCGCCCGCAAGTCCACCGGTGGCAAGGCCCCGAGGAAGCAGCTGGCCACCAAGGCAGCCCGCAAGAGCGCCCCGGCTACCGGCGGCGTGAAGAAGCCTCACCGTTACAGGCCTGGCACCGTCGCTCTGAGAGAGATCCGTCGCTACCAGAAATCCACTGAGCTGTTGATCCGCAAGCTGCCCTTCCAGCGCCTGGTGCGTGAGATCGCTCAGGACTTCAAGACCGATCTGCGCTTCCAGAGCTCCGCCGTCATGGCTCTGCAGGAGGCAAGCGAGGCGTACTTGGTGGGTCTGTTTGAAGACACTAACCTGTGCGCCATCCACGCCAAGAGAGTCACCATTATGCCTAAGGACATCCAGCTGGCCCGCCGTATCCGCGGAGAGCGCGCTTAAACGGAGCGCTTTGACGTTTTCCTTAATACCCAACGGCTCTTTTAAGAGCCACCTACCTGTGTCTGTGCCAAAAGAGTTGTTTTTCTACATGCGTTTTATATGCATTTATATATATTATATTTATTATATAAAATTATACATTGTTTTGAGTACACTTAGTACTACTTTTGCATACAACATTCATATATAATATATATATATATATATATATAATATATATATATATATATATATATATATATATATATATATATATATATATATGTATATATATGTATATATTATATTCTGTGTATTATATATATTATATTATATGCGTGTGTGTATGTATGTATATATATGTGTATATATATATATATATATATATATATATATAATATATATATGTATGTATACATATATATATAATATATATGTATGTATACATACATATATTATATATATGTATGTATACATACACACATGCATATAATATATATAATTTATACATTGTTTTGAGTACACTTAGTACTACTTTTTCATACAACATTCATATATATATATATATGAATGTTGTATGAAAAAGTAGTACTAAGTGTACTCAAAACAATGTATACATTTAACATAACGTACATTTTATCAATATTTCGCGCCTTTTTAATAGCCAGCAATTACTAGAGCTTACTGCAATGGCTAAATACATAGAAACACACAAGCACAAGATTTATGAGCACATTATTGGTGAAATAATAGAGAAAGGCATCTATATATATATTATGTGTGTGTGCGTGAGTACTGAGGGAACTGCTGCATGTAACACTGATGGAGCTTGGATGCCACCGTGTGGTTCAACTGCACCATTGCATGCACTGTTATAAGTTGCAAGAGTTCTGTTATAAGTGTGTGTGTGGTGACATAAATTGAACTCTTCTTACTGAAAAAGGCATTGTTTCACTACACGGCGGCATCCATCAGTGTTACATGTGCAATGTAATATATACACACACATTGATATACTCGGTAATATTGTCATATTCTCTCTAGATATTAATATATACCTAGCTACATATATATATATATATATATATATATATATATATATATATATATATATATATATATATATATATATATATATATATATATATATATATATATCGTGAGGTTTACTTAATGTATAGATTATGGACGTATCATAAGACTTACAATATATTTATATACGCATGTTTTCATGTTTTAAGAGCTCTCTCTCTCTCTCTCTCTCTCTCTCTCTCTGTATATATATCTAAAAAATATATAGAAACGTTTTATATATTGTTCATATATACACATATATATGTGTTTGTGTGTGTGTGTTGTTAAACAGCGCAATTGCATTGATGAGGCTTAGTACCTTTTCATATGGACATGGAACATAAGACTTACTTCACTTTGTATATATAAGTGTATGTTGAGCTGACTACTTCACGTTTTAAGAGTTTGGATGCCACCATGTGGTTAAAGTTCTGTATTGCATTGCTCAAGAATATATCTATATAATTCTTGAGCATATATATTTATTGTTTTTTTCCTTTTTTATGGAAAGAAAATTAGACATTCATGCAAACACACGCACACATATATATTGAGGCAATGTGTCTTTGCAATGTTTGAGCATATCTTGTGGCTGTGTATGAGACTATGTCCAAAACCACATTGACTCGTAAATATAAAGGAAAAATCAAATGTAGATATCCCATTTAAACTTTTTATTTGGAATTATTTATTGGGTCCAGGAGATGGCAGCAACGTCACATTCCTTAAATTACATCTTCTCTCTAATTGCAGGGCAAATATTATATGTAATACAGATAAACTTTGTGGAAAGGTCCAAATTGGCTTGACTCTGGTTTTTCATCTTACTATTGGTAATAATCAATCTAATCAATCTATATTTTCCTGGGACAATATACAATTACCTTTAATACATGTAAATAAATGAAAATAGTAATACTACTACTTGTAATGATGATGATGATGATGATAATAATAATCATAATAATGTTAATTACTAAATGACTAATAATAAAATTAATAATTATACATAATATCACCAATCATATAATAACAATAAATTATGAGTAATAAACTCTTAATAGTAAATAAAATGACTAATATTACCATTACTAATAGTAATACAAATTACTTATATGAACATTTATAATACTACTACTACTCCTACTCCTACTACTACTACTACTACTAATAATAATAATAATAATAATAATAACAATCAGAATGATACTACTAATAATTAATAATAACAAATTATTATTCACTATTTATTAATAAAGCATTATTAATATTTATTATACGTAATCAAATTTACCAACATTAACACTAATATAATTAATGATATTATGGCGTTAATAAAAAAATTAATAATTAAACAAAAAAATAAAATATAATAATAATAAATATTCTTATTCTTATTATAATTTTTTTTATTATTATTATTATGACTTTCTTTGGTATTTGACCATAGGGTGATTTTTTTAGACACGTGTACATGGCACTACTAAGACTTTAGTCTCTCTCTCTCTCTCTCTCTCTCTCTCTACACACACACACACACACTATATATATATATATATATATATATATATATATATATATATATATATATATATATATATATATATAATAAAGATATATATTATATGTATATTCTCCGGCCACGGGTGGAGTGTCTGGAGTGCTAGTTTGTTGGCTATCTGGGCTGCTAGCTAGGTGAGTGAAGCTAAATTAGCGATTAGCATGTACCATTAAATTGGCCAAATATACTGCACTAAACTAGCAGGTAGGTGTTCATTCTGTCCCCTGTGTATGTATTTTATATTGTGATTAGTGTATTTAGCCACAGTGTTGTTGAAACTCGCCTACATGAGCGGTTGCTATGGCTTCCGAATAGGTAACTAGGCGCTAGCATAGCTTAGCTTAGCTTAGCGTGCGGGTTTGTTTACGTTTTCGTGGTTCACAAAATGGCGGCCATTCCCTTCTCTAGGTCAGAGGTCAGAGGTCACGAGGTACAGCGAATTTGATGTGTAGTTTATTAATGTAATTGCATTAAATTATCTTTTTACGGGGCAAAGTTTAACTGCAATGTCCATTCCCCCACTCTCTAAAAATCTACCGTTTGTGGATATTTCCGTTTGTGGATATTTGGTTTTCCTTAAATGGCCGCCATTTTGCGTAATTCTGCTCGCTAAATATTGCTTACACAAGTTAAGAGTTACTAAACGTTGAAGCAATACATGTTTTTTGGCCGTGCTTTTAATTTCTAACTATTTTGGATAGAAGAAAGAAATACATTTTTGGAGCTAAGGTTAAAGGCAAGATTTAAACCGCTACTCTCTGACAAGTGAACCAAGTCTTTAGGACACATTTAAATATTTCATCATTGGTATACTTGACTTGAGTCCTAAGAAATAATTAAATCTTTACTAATTATGTCATTGGCGTTCTGTCCAATTGTTAAGGTGTATTTTAAGGTGTGTTAATATGTGTAATAATAATTATAACATGAATAATGTTAATTTGTTGTGTATATATATATAGTTATATATGAGTTATTTATTTATTTAATGCTATCTCTATGGAAGGTTGAAATAGGTTTAATGTACTGATCTTGTTTTTTGGTGGAGCTTGCAGCCCATCTGCTGGTCGAATGCAGACACTGCAAAGAATTATGAATGAGTGGGTGAGAAAGCAAATCTTTTTACCTGTTTTGAAATGTTTTATTTGTTTACATGAATTTGGATTAGGGGGGCCACATATGGTGGTCTAATACTGTTATTTCACATGGATCAGGAGAAATTTTCACTGAACCAAATATCTTATGTGTAGAGTGAGTGAAAAGGATTGGGGCATAGTGCGAATTATTGACATGAATTCGAATAATAACAAATATTTTATTTGAGTTGTCAATTATTTACAAAGCCCAGCACAATTTTTGAAGTACTTTAGAGGTACACATTAGTAGAAGTTTAATGAACTCTGTAATTGAGTACACTTAGTTTGACGAATACACTTGAAAACTCTTTTCTATTTGATAAAACATACATGAGACACAGTAATCGTGCTTCGTGTGTTCCACAATTTGGATTTCACAAGGCATATTATTGTCCATGAGAAGACAGGCTTTCTCTGAGAAACCTACTTACTCACTACTACTACTACTACTACTACTACTACTACTACTACTACTACTACTAATAATAATAATAATAATAATAATAATGATTATTATTATTATTATTATTATTATTATTATTATTATTATTATTATTATTATTATTATTATTATTATTATGGTAGTTGTTGTTGTTGTATCTTGCAAGATGTTTTTCCCCCCCTTCCATTTGCAAAAGTTGCCCACTGGTGATCCACTAAGCAGTACATATGTTAAGGCATTTCATTTGTTGTATTATTTCTTTTTTGTTTGGGTACATTTGAAGGGACAAAATGAAACAGAAAACAAATGAAACTAACACAAATAAATATATTATAATGTATATACATAAAATAATATATATATAAAACACATAAGACATAGAAAAAGAAACTAAAAGATATATGTGAAATGATATGAAATTATATGTATGTTCATGTATTTATTATTATATGTGTGTGGATGTGTGTGTGAGAGTGAGCTTGTGTATATCCATAATATGCTATAATTGATGTTTACCTTTTTTCTCTTTTCCAACCACTTCCTTCAACGTGTCCCAGCATTTATTTTGTATGCATGAAAAGATATTAATATTAAGACATTTTAAACATAATAAATGTATTAATAATTTTATGTAATGCTATCTCCATGTAACATTGACATAGGTTTAATGTACTGATCTTGTAAATTGTTGTTTTGTCTTTGTTTGTGTGTGGTTTGACAGACAGTTCTAAGGGAGATGTTTTTTGGTGGAGCTTGGAGTCCATCTGCTGGTCGAAGGAATACACTGCAGAGATTTATGAATGAGTGAGTGAGAATACAAATCTTTTGACCTGTTTTGAAATTTTATTTGTTTACATGAATTTGGATTACGAGGGCCACATATGGTTGTCTAATTGTGTTAGTTCACATGGATCAAGAGAGTTTTTAACTGCAATATTATATGTGTAGCGAAGTGAGCGAAATGGCTCGGGTCTGAGAGGGAATGACGGATTGAAATTCAAATATTAACAACTATTTAATTTGAGTTGTAATGTATTTGCTACTCCCAGCACCATTTATGAAGTACTTTACGTTTAGTGAACTCCGTAATTGAGTACACTTAGTTTGGCGAATACACTTTAACAAATAGCTTATATTTGATCAAACATGCATGAGACACAGTAATCGTGCTTCGTGTGTGCCACATTTTGGATTTCACACGGCAGATTATTATCCATGAGAAGACAGGCTGTCTCTGAGAAACATACTTACTCACTACTACTACTACTAATACTACTAATAAATATTATTATTATTATGGTTATTTATTCGACTGTTCCAACACTCTGTGATTTAGAGCTTATTGTGTTACATTACGACAGGTTTCTGACCCATAGTTTATTTCAAGAGATGGCCTACAAATGTGTACTTTTCATCACATTCACAATTTGATTAGGGCATTTGTCTTTTATATATTATCATATAAAGATAATAGAATGAGATTCCTTTATTCAGTTGGTTAACACGATCCGCATATATGGCTACAACTTTATAATAAAGAGCAGAGGATCTTGCCCCCTTCCATTTGCAAATGTTGCCCACTGATGATCCACTAAGCCTGAAATATGTTAAAGCAGGATTTTTTGCCGTGTTATTTTTTGTTGTAGGAAATTTGAAGGGACAATACGAAACATAAACCAAAAAAAAACATAACAAGAATAACTCTAATAAAATGTATATACCTAAAATAATCTATATCTATATATATAATATATAATATATATATATATATATATAGTATATATATATATATATATATATATAAACCAGAAAAGAAATAGAAAAATGAACAAGAAAAGATTATACACAGCTCCTATGATAGAACCCAAAACATGATTCATTCCGCCCTAGTATTTTTGATTGACAAAACATACTAAATATATGTATACATTTCTTTAATGCTATCTCCATGTAACATTGAAATAGGTTTAATGTACTGATCTTGTAAATTGTTGTTTTGTCTCTGTTTGTGTGTGGTTTGACAGACAATTCTAGGGGAGGTGTTTTTTGGGTGGAGCTTGGAGTCCATCTGCTGGTCGAAGGAATACACTGCAGAGATTTGTAAATGAGTGAGTGGGAATACAAATCTTTCTACCTGCTTTTGTAATGTTTTATTTGTTTACATGATTTTGGATTATGAGGGCCACATATGGTTGTGTAGTAGTGTTCATTTCTTATGGATCAAGAGGGTTATTATTAACTGATATAATTATTTTATGTGTAAAGTGAGAAAAAAGGATTGGAGCATATTCCGAAAGATTGTTAGAAAATAAATCAACCTCCCAGCACAATTTTCAAAGTACTTCCGAAGTACACATTAGTAGAAGTTTAATGAACTCCGTAAATACATACACCTAGTTTGACGAATGCACTTTACAAAATGGCTTATATTTGATAAAACGTACATGATACACATTAATCGTCCTTTTTGTGGTCCACACGTTGAATTTCTCAAGGATTATTATTATTAATATTTTTATTAGATTTATTTACTTTTTGTTTTATTGAGTATTTGGGTTTGTACTGCTACTACATGTCTCTTGAGCGATAACACTGGGATTTAGAGATGATGTATTGATATATATTACGACAATATTTATTAAGCTTTTTATTTTTTGGCTGAATATAGGCTTTGTACAACACTCAAACCAACTACTAAAACCAACAAATGAACAAACACACAGCGAAATGTTTTTGTACGTTGCCCTCCGTTTGTTTGGTGAGGGGAAAATATTCAAATGTCCCACGCGGTTCAGTGCTTCATAAAGTCGGTCTGGCAATATGTAATATTCAGCATTCATTGGTGTAAGATATCTACAGTTATTACTTTCAAGCAGATACGGTTTATAATCAGTCTTTCTGTAGCGCTCTAGCGTGCGGGGGCGGTGCGGACGGCCTCACCGCGAGGGGCCACCCAGCTGCTTTGTACTGGGCTCCGCCTCTCTGTCTTCAACTAGGTCCGGTAGAGTAGAATATCAGGCGCCGGCCGGCCGCTCTAACTTCATTCTTTCTCTTCTCGTCGACAGGGAGCAAGAGCAGCAACGATGTCCGGCCGAGGAAAAGGAGGCAAGGGGCTCGGGAAAGGAGGCGCCAAGCGTCACCGCAAAGTTCTTCGCGATAACATCCAGGGCATCACCAAGCCCGCTATCCGCCGTCTTGCGCGTCGTGGTGGCGTCAAGCGTATCTCCGGTCTGATCTACGAGGAGACCCGCGGTGTGCTGAAAGTGTTCCTGGAGAACGTGATCAGAGACGCCGTCACCTACACCGAGCACGCCAAGAGAAAGACCGTCACCGCCATGGATGTGGTGTACGCCCTGAAACGCCAGGGACGCACTCTTTACGGATTCGGAGGTTAAACGCTCGTCTAGAACAACGCAAACAACAACGGCTCTTTTAAGAGCCACCCACAAATCCACCCAAAGACAAGTTTTCCGTGTTTGAATAAGATACAGTAGTTGAATAACACTAAATTTCCCTATATAAAACGTCCCACTGCCCGTGAATTAGCAGATAAAGTGTGGAAATGCACTATGAAAGATATATTTAAGGATATCAGTATTATTGTGTGTGTGTGTGTGTGTACGCTATATATTTATAGATAATTTATACATATATGCCTACCAGTGTGTGTGTGTGTGTGTGTATATGTATACGCACGTGTGTTATTAAAGAATAGATTTTCATCATATAAATATCCGAGTCTGGGAATAAGAAGCGTCAGCGTAAAGTCAATTATTGTATGAGTTTTAGGTAGTTTTAGAGGACCGCCGTAGGATCTCCCGGCCATTCAACTGAACCAGACATTAGTTTACACGAAGGCAAAGTGATGAATAAACATACAGGCGCGCGTTTGTGCGCGCTCTCAAAGCGCATATGTCTTTATTTGTCCGCTTCTAAGCTAACGCATACGAAGCGTCAATTTTTACAAGGTATAAAACGGTCTTAAACTTAGTACACTTAGTCCTACACGGGGGCCGTCGCCTTCGCCGCTGTGTGCGCGGGAAGGCACACAAAGAGCAGGCTGCAGCAGCGGGTGGAGGGTGGAGGGTGGATGGGGTTGGGGGGGGGAGGGGGGAGGGGGGGAGGGGGGGAGGGGTATTACAGTGGAGCGAGCTGTGTTTGTCCAATGGTGGTTTGACGGCATTCGAAAGGCGTGACTCATGTTAATTAGACTAGCAGAGTGTAAATAACGTGGGGGTTAGTCGCCTCCCCCTCATTCTTCAGTCTAACTCGAAGACGAGCAGGATGCCTGAGCCAGCAAAGTCCGCCCCGAAGAAGGGCTCCAAGAAGGCCGTCACCAAGACCGCCGGCAAGGGAGGCAAGAAGCGCAGAAAGTCCAGGAAGGAGAGCTATGCCATCTACGTCTACAAGGTGCTGAAGCAGGTCCACCCCGACACCGGAATCTCCTCAAAGGCGATGGGTATCATGAACTCCTTCGTGAACGACATCTTCGAGCGCATCGCCGGTGAGTCTTCCCGCCTGGCTCACTACAACAAGCGTTCCACCATCACCTCCAGGGAGATCCAGACCGCCGTGCGCCTGCTTCTGCCCGGCGAGCTGGCCAAGCACGCCGTCTCCGAGGGAACAAAGGCCGTCACCAAGTACACCAGCTCCAAGTAAAGAGCGAACCCGCTCCGATCAAACCCAACGGCTCTTTTAAGAGCCACCCACGTTTTCCACTAAAGAGCAGCGTTCCGTGTCCCTTTTCTAATGTGTTTTAAAAAAAACACACACATTAAGTATTCATATACGTAGTGTGTGTGTGTGTGTGTGTGTGTATTGTAGTGAATGTGTATATTTATATGTATAAAAATAATAAATAAAATTGTGAACACACAATATATAGATATATATATATGTATATAGATATATATAGATATATATGTATATAGATATATGTGTATATATATATGTATATAGATATATGTGTGTATATATATATATATATATATATATATATATATACACGTATATATATATACGTATATATATATATATATAGATATATGTATATGTATATAGATATATGTATCTGTATATAGATATATGTATATGTATATAGATATATATATGTATATATATATAGATATGTGTATATATATATATATACGTATATATACGTATATATATATATATATATATATATATATATATATATATATATATATAGATATATGTATATGTATATAGATATATGTATCTGTATATAGATATATGTATATGTATATAGATATATATGTATATATATATATAGATATAGATATATAGATAGAAGAAATGGAAGGCGCATGATTCCCCATTATGTGCTGGGCTAAGCAGTGACTAGTGACACTAGTGACCAGTACATAGGTGGTCAATAAATCACACAAATAGTACATAAGAGGTGGTACAGCACAAAGTGTGTTTAAGAGATTATGCTATTCATGGGGAAGTGACATATTGCACAACGTCTATGCCTAGAGGAGATAAAAGTACACATATGTATGTACACATTTGCCACGTGCAAAGTGCTATAATTACTATAGCGCTAGATTATTATAGTGCTATAATTAAAGAACAGTTGAGCTTACCTATTAGTAACACAATCCCAATGATAAGCGTGTAACTGCTCTGCCCTATGACACATACTGTGACAAACTCTGTTGTAATTTGTTTCAAGAAAATACAGCCAATGAATCTAGAAATACACCAAAACTAGCTCCTAGTGAGCTGCATATAAACATGTGATTAGAAATCATATGTCGCTATGAATGATTAATGTTAAATGTAACCTATTTGTGGTGTTACTAACTTTTTCCTGCATCCATAAACAGAAAATCAGCTGTAAGACACACAAAACACACCCTACACGACTGTTGGTCCAACATCTGAGCTTCCACACCTGATGCTGCTAACGAGAGCCGCGTGTGAACGATAGAGCCAGGTGTGCTTCGTCTTACAAAGGCATAAATAAGCCCCCTCCCAGGTCAGCAAGCGAGACCCCAATTTTGGCGTCATGTTTGTCTTAACAGGCAGCAAGTAGAACCAGATCAGGGTAGTAAAGCAACACGCTTACTGTTTGGAGTAGAAATTTAGCTTATTATGCTGCTGCACACAGCTAGGCCTCAGAGTTCTACAGGTGCTGGTGGTTTAGGTATATTGATAAGTTAGGCCTCAGTTATGTAGTGTTTCTGCAGTGTTTTTAGGTCTATTTATATGTTAGGCCTGAGTAGTATAGTGCTTCTGCAGTGTTTTTAGGTATATTGATAAGTTAGGCATCAGTTATGTAGTGCTGCTGCAGCATTTTCAGGTATATTTATATGTTAGGTCTCATAAATATACCTGCACACACTGCAGCAGCACTACATTACTATGTTACGCCTGAGTATCATAGTGCTGCTTCAGTGTGTGCAGGTATATTTCTACGTTAGGCCTGTCTGTCATAGTGTTGCTGCAGCGTGTGCAGGTGTATTTAGAAGCTAGGCCTCAGTTCATCGGGTGCTGGTGGAATGCGTACGTGTAAGAGCCGCAGCTAGCCAACAAGGTTCTACAGCAGGTAGAGTGAGCGCGCAGGTAAAAGTAGGCACTAGGCCTCAGTGTTACAGTGCTGCTTCAGTGTGTTCAGGTTAATTTAGGAGCTAGGCCTCAGTAATAGGGTGCTGCTGCAGTGTTTTTTTCGTTATATTTATATGTTAGGCCTCAGTAGTATATACCTGCACACACTGCAGCAGCACTATAAGTTAGGGCTGAGTATCATAGTGCTGCTGCAGTGTGTGCAGGTACATTTAGGTGCTAGGCCTCAGTTATGTAGTGCTGCCGCAGAGTTTTCATGTCTATTTATATGTTAGGCCTGAGCAATATAGTGCTTCTGCAGCGTTTTTAGGTATATTGATTTGTTAGGCCTCAGTATTGTAGTGCTGCTTCAGTGTGTGCAGGTACATTTAGGAGCTAGGCCTCATAAATATACCCCCAAAAAAAACACTGCAGCAGCACCATTTTACTATGTTATGCCTCAGTAGTATATACCTGCACACACTGCAGCAGCACAAAGTTAGGGCTGAGTATCATAGTGCTGCTGCAGTGTGTGCAGGTACATTTAGGAGCTAGGCCTCAGTAATGTAGTGCTGCCGCAGCGTTTTTAAGTATCTTGATAAGTAAGGCCTCAGTTATGTAGTGCTGCCGCAGTGTTTTCTGGTCTATTTCTAAGTAAGGCCTCAGTAATGTAGTGCTGCTGCAGTGTTTTTAGGTATCTTGATAAGTAAGGCCTCAGTTATGTAGTGGTTCTGCAGAGTTTTTAGGTATATTGATTTGTTAGGCCTCAGTATTATAGTGCTGCTGCAGTGTGTGCAGGTACATTTAGGAGCTAGGCCTCAGTAATATAGTGCTTCTGCAGCGTATTTAGATCTATTTATATGTTAGGCCTGAGCAATATAGTGCTTCTGCAGCGTATTTAGGTCTATTTATATGTTAGGCCTGAGCAATATAGTGCTTCTGCAGTGTTTTTCGGTGTCTTGATAAGTTAGGCCTCAGTTATGTAGTGCTGCTGCAGCGTGTGCAGGTGTATTTAGAAGCTAGGCCTCAGAGTTCTACGGGTGCTTGTGGAATGCGTACGCGTAAGAGCCGCAGCTAGGCAACGAGGTTCTACAGCAGGTAGAGTGAGCGCGCAGGTAAAAGTAGGCACTAGGCCTCAGTATTATAGTGCTGCTGCAGTGTTTTTTTTTTAGTTATATTTATATGTTATGCCTCAGTAGTATATACCTGCACACACTGCAGCAGCACTATAAGTTAGGGCTGAGTATCATAGTGCTGCTGCAGTGTGTGCAGGTACATTTAGGAGCTAGGCCTCATAAATATACCAAAAAAAAACACTGCAGCAGCACCATTTTACTATGTTATGCCTCAGTAGAATATACCTGCACACACTGCAGCAGCACTAAGTTAGGGCTGAGTATCATAGTGCTGCTGCAGTGTGTGCAGGTACATTTAGGAGCTAGGCCTCAGTAATGTAGTGCTGCTGCAGTGTTTTTAAGTATCTTGATAAGTAAGGCCTCAGTAATGTAGTGCTGCTGCAGTGTTTTTAGGTATCTTGATAAGTAAGGGCTCAGTTATGTAGTGCTGCCGCAGTGTTTTTAGGTATCTTGATAAGTAAGGGCTCAGTTATGTAGTGCTGCCGCAGTGTTTTTAGGTATCTTGATAAGTAAGGGCTCAGTTATGTAGTGCTGCCGCAGTGTTTTTAGGTATCTTGATAAGTAAGGCCTCAGTTATGTAGTGGTTCTGCAGAGTTTTCATGTCTGTTTATATGTTAGGCCTGAGCAATATAGTGCTTCTGCAGCGTTTTTAGGTATATTGATTTGTTAGGCCTCAGTATTATAGTGCTGATTCAGTGTGTGCAGGTACATTTAGGAGCTAGGCCTCATATAAATAACAAAAAAAAACACTGCAGAGCACCATTTTACTATGTTATGCCTCAGTAGAATATACCTGCACACACTGCAGCAGCACTATAAGTTAGGGCTGAGTATCATAGGGCTGCTGCAGTGTGTGCAGGTACATTTAGGAGCTAGGCCTCAGTAATGTAGTGCTGCCGCAGTGTTTTCAGGTCTATTTAGATGTTAGCCCTGAGCAATATAGTGCTTCTGCAGCGTATTTAGGTCTATTTATATGTTAGGCCTGAGCAATATAGTGCTTCTGCAGTGTTTTTCGGTGTATTTAGAAGCTAGGCCTCAGAGTTCTACGGGTGCTTGTGGAACGCGTACGCGTAAGAGCCGCAGCTAGGCAACGAGGTTCTACAGCAGGTAGAGTGAGCGCGCAGGTAAAAGTAGGCACTAGGCCTCAGTGTTACAGTGCTGCTGCGGTGTGTTCAGGTAAAGTTAGGAGTTAGGCCTCAGTATTGCAGCGCTCGTGGAGTGTGAATTTAGCCGCTAGGCCTCAGCCTTCCGATTGACAGAATGTTCATGTAGGCCTTTACCTACTGCTATATTTGGATCTATTAAAAATGTTACCACAATAAAAGTGTGGCCTCACGCTCTTTTTTTTTTCTTCTGTATTAGGGTTCTGGGCGGTTGGGGTTGCAATGAATTAGTGTTATAGGGGATTAGGGTTGTAATAAATTAGAGTTAGGGTTGTAATAAATTAGGGTTATGGGGCTTAGGGTTACAATATATTAGGGTTATGGGGCTTAGGGTTAGAATATGTTAAGGTTATGGGGCTTAGGGTTAGAATATATTAGGGTTAGAATATGTTAGGGTTATGGGGCTTAGGGTTAGAATATGTTAGGGTTATGGTGCTTAGGGTTAGAATATATTAGGGTTAGAATATGTTAGGGTTATGGGGCTTAGGGTTAGAATATATTAGGGTTATGGGGCTTAGGGTTAGAATATGTTAGGGTTAGGGTGCTTAGGGTTAGAATATATTAGGGTTGAGGGGCTTAGGGTTAGAATATGTTAGGGTTAGGAGGTTTAGAGTTAGAATAAATTAGGGTTGGGGGGTCTTAGGGCTGGTGGAGGGCCGGTGTTTGGGGGAATTAGGGCTCGTTACCGGAGCGCCGAGTCGATTCAGGTGCGCCTAACGAGCCGCGCCCGGAGCCCGGGACCCACAAGAGCCGAGCGCTCCACGAGGAGCGCCGATCCGAGTGCGGGGCGCCGGCGACGAAGACCAGGCGGCGACAAAGACGCGTGGGAGTCGACTGCGGGAGTCGTCCATTCGCGCAACACACCGCGCGCGCACTGTGCTTTACGCACTCCACAAGGGCGCCCCGCAACACCAGCTAAACTACGCACACGCGCCTCACACACCCGACACGCTCTCGCCCACACTCTCCTCCGACGACACCCACGCCGTTCGCCCCGCTCGCGATACCCTTTCACGACATTATTACACGATAAGCACGCCAAATGCGCCGTTGCCCGTTCGGAGCGCGGCCGGCTCGGCGCGCTTCGAGGAGCGCCGCGAGAAAGGCGCCGTCCGCACGCCGCCCTTTCCGCCTTCACGACACGCGAGGGGGCCTCTCGGAGGCGGGAGAGTGCTTTAACGCTCGCCAGGTTGGCCACGCGCGCGGATTTCGTGCGAGAAACGCGGCGAGAAAACACAACGCGAGCCTGCAGCTGCGCCACGGCTGCACAGCACCGGCCGGGTTGAGTCTACAACGTTCTCATGCGGCGCTTAAGGGCCGCCCCCCTCGCCGCTGAGGGAGGTTCCACAGAACGCTACAGCAGCAGACACACAGTGCTCGCTCCAGCACGCAGCAAAGCAGAACGATGGCAGAAGTCGCTCCCGCCCCAGCCGCCTCGGCGCCCGCCAAGGCCCCCAAGAAGAAGGCGGCCGCCCGCCCCAAGAAGGCCGGCCCCAGCGTCGGCGAGCTTATCGTCAAGGCCGTCTCGGCATCCAAGGAGAGGAGCGGCGTGTCCCTCGCCGCCCTGAAGAAAGCCCTGGCTGCCGGCGGCTACGACGTGGAGAAGAACAACTCTCGCGTTAAGATCGCCGTCAAGAGCCTCGTCACCAAGGGCACTCTGGTGCAGACCAAAGGCACCGGCGCGTCGGGCTCTTTCAAGCTCAACAAGAAGCAGGCCGAGGCCAAGAAGAAGCCGGCCAAGAAGGCTGCTCCTAAAGCCAAGAAGCCCGCCGCCAAGAAACCGGCTGCCGCGAAAAAGCCCAAGAAGGTAGCGGCGAAGAAGCCCGCCGCGGCCAAGAAGTCTCCCAAAAAGGCCAAGAAACCCGCAGCGGCTGCGAAGAAGGCAACCAAGAGCCCCAAGAAGGCGAAGAAGCCGGCGGCTCCCAAGAAAGCCACCAAGAGCCCAAAGAAAGCCAAGGCTGTCAAGCCCAAAGCGGCCAAGCCCAAGGCGGCGAAGCCCAAGAAGGCTGCCCCCAAGAAGAAGTAAACGGTGCCGTTTACCTTCATGTTTTGTTCCTCTCTAACAACGGCTCTTTTAAGAGCCACCCACAGTTTCTCTAACAACGGCTCTTTTAAGAGCCACCCACAGTTTCGTTTCAAAGAGCTTCCTTTGCTATAAACACGTACATATATGTATTCAAAGCATATAACAGTGTCTAATGTGTATGGCGTATGACACTATTTATCGTTGTATGATCATCATTTTAACATACAAATACGGCTCCCATATAAGTAGCTGTCATAGCACAACCACAGCCACTGTAGGTATTCGTTTCATTAGTTTGTTTATTAGTTTATTTCTTTTCGTTTACAACTTTAGATTTATTTGAGCGGGAAGGCATAAGTCTCTGTCTGCAGCAGTAGGTCTCTGTCTCACACACACACAAAGCAGGCAGCACGAGGAGGAGGGGGAGGTGGGGGCCCAAAGCGAGCAGCGGAGGGCGGGCGCTGGCGTTGGACGGCGGACACGCGATTGGCTGTCTCAGCGCCAAGCGTTTACACTGCACGAGGAGGAGGGGGGAGGAGGCTGCACGAGGAGGAGGGGGGAGCGGCCGCTAGAGTTCGACGGCGGGGACGCTATTGGCTGTTGCTGCGCGAAGCTTGCAGCCAATAGGAACGTAGGCGCTTTTGCTTTATCAACAGCGCCCGGGAGCCTTCTCGCTTTATTTCAGCTTTGTTCAGCGAACACATCTGACCTGCATCATGAGCGGAAGAGGCAAAACCGGCGGCAAGGCTAGGGCCAAGGCCAAGACTCGCTCTTCCCGCGCTGGGCTGCAGTTCCCCGTGGGCCGTGTGCACAGGCTCCTGCGCAAAGGAAACTACGCAGAGCGTGTTGGCGCCGGTGCCCCCGTCTACCTTGCCGCCGTGCTGGAGTATCTTACCGCTGAGATTCTCGAGTTGGCCGGCAACGCCGCCCGCGACAACAAGAAGACTCGTATCATCCCCCGTCATCTGCAGCTGGCTGTTCGCAACGACGAGGAGTTGAACAAACTGCTCGGAGGAGTTACCATTGCCCAGGGTGGTGTGCTGCCCAACATTCAGGCTGTGCTTCTCCCCAAGAAGACCGAGAAGGCGGTCAAGGCCAAGTAAATCTCCGCTTCTTTGTCCATACCCAAAGGCTCTTTTAAGAGCCACCCAACTCTACTCAAAAAGTGCTACGTTTCCTCACCAGTAACACAACACGCAGTACATGTAATACACGCAAAATACGTGTAGTGCATATTCTATGAATT
The DNA here is from genome assembly GCF_023375975.1 of Astyanax mexicanus. Lineage (NCBI taxonomy): Eukaryota > Metazoa > Chordata > Actinopteri > Characiformes > Acestrorhamphidae > Astyanax > Astyanax mexicanus. The sequence continues at coordinate 12,214,985 of NC_064432.1, read as the reverse complement.
CCTTTATCACGTTACGTGATAAAGGAATAAACTAAAATGAAAATAGTATATATAACGCGATGTGTGTCTATATTTATATATATATATAGATATGGATATAGATATATATATATAGATATATATATAGATATAGATATATATAGATATATATAGATATACACATACATGCACACACTATTATGCTTTTGATCAATGAGTAAAAGCACTAAAACAATTGACAAGATAAATATTTACAAGCTGAAAATACCTAGATATATACACACGGGTGGGTATTATGTTCGTGTGTGCGGAGATAAGTATTGTTGAATAAACAAATGAGAGCGATCAACCTGCATTGCGTTTAGTGTACATAAAACCAGGCTGGACAGCAGTAAGCCGCCACTGTGTTCTAACAGCAGTATTTTGCGGTTCGGAATGACGGCCAATAGCGCGCAAGCTCGATTTTGAAGACGCCCTATCAGACGCTGGCAGCTCCGACACGTCCAATCGGCGACGAGCGGCTCTAAAGCTTAAAAGGGCCGTGAGGAGGCGAGGGAGCGTTATTCTCTTTCAAGAGTTCAGCGCCATGGCAAGAACGAAGCAGACCGCCCGCAAGTCCACCGGTGGCAAGGCCCCGAGGAAGCAGCTGGCCACCAAGGCAGCCCGCAAGAGCGCCCCGGCTACCGGCGGCGTGAAGAAGCCTCACCGTTACAGGCCCGGCACCGTCGCTCTGAGAGAGATCCGTCGCTACCAGAAATCCACTGAGCTGTTGATCCGCAAGCTGCCCTTCCAGCGCCTGGTGCGTGAGATCGCTCAGGACTTCAAGACCGATCTGCGCTTCCAGAGCTCCGCCGTCATGGCTCTGCAGGAGGCAAGCGAGGCGTACTTGGTGGGTCTGTTTGAAGACACTAACCTGTGCGCCATCCACGCCAAGAGAGTCACCATTATGCCTAAGGACATCCAGCTGGCCCGCCGTATCCGCGGAGAGCGCGCTTAAACGGAGCGCTTTGACGTTTTCCCTTAATACCCAACGGCTCTTTTAAGAGCCACCTACCTGTGTCTGTGCCAAAAGAGTTGTTTTTCTACATGCGTTTTATATGCATTTATATATATTATATTTATTATATAAAATTATACATTGTTTTGAGTACACTTAGTACTACTTTTGCATACAACATTCATATATATAATATATATATATATATATATATGTATATATATATATATATATATATATATATATATATATATATATGTATATATATGTATATATTATATTCTGTGTATTATATATATTATATTATATGCGTGTGTGTATGTATGTATATATATGTGTATATATATATATATATATATAATATATATATGTATGTATACATATATATATAATATATATGTATGTATACATACATATATTATATATATGTATGTATACATACACACATGCATATAATATATATAATTTATACATTGTTTTGAGTACACTTAGTACTACTTTTTCATACAACATTCATATATATATATATATGAATGTTGTATGAAAAAGTAGTACTAAGTGTACTCAAAACAATGTATACATTTAACATAACGTACATTTTATCAATATTTCGCGCCTTTTTAATAGCCAGCAATTACTAGAGCTTACTGCAATGGCTAAATACATAGAAACACACAAGCACAAGATTTATGAGCACATTATTGGTGAAATAATAGAGAAAGGCATCTATATATATATTATGTGTGTGTGCGTGAGTACTGAGGGAACTGCTGCATGTAACACTGATGGAGCTTGGATGCCACCGTGTGGTTCAACTGCACCATTGCATGCACTGTTATAAGTTGCAAGAGTTCTGTTATAAGTGTGTGTGTGGTGACATAAATTGAACTCTTCTTACTGAAAAAGGCATTGTTTCACTACACGGCGGCATCCATCAGTGTTACATGTGCAATGTAATATATACACACACATTGATATACTCGGTAATATTGTCATATTCTCTCTAGATATTAATATATACCTAGCTACATATATATATATATATATATATATATATATATATATATATATATATATATATATATATATATATATATATATATATATATATATATCGTGAGGTTTACTTAATGTATAGATTATGGACGTATCATAAGACTTACAATATATTTATATACGCATGTTTTCATGTTTTAAGAGCTCTCTCTCTCTCTCTCTCTCTCTCTCTCTCTCTGTATATATATCTAAAAAATATATAGAAACGTTTTATATATTGTTCATATATACACATATATATGTGTTTGTGTGTGTGTGTTGTTAAACAGCGCAATTGCATTGATGAGGCTTAGTACCTTTTCATATGGACATGGAACATAAGACTTACTTCACTTTGTATATATAAGTGTATGTTGAGCTGACTACTTCACGTTTTAAGAGTTTGGATGCCACCATGTGGTTAAAGTTCTGTATTGCATTGCTCAAGAATATATCTATATAATTCTTGAGCATATATATTTATTGTTTTTTTCCTTTTTTTATGGAAAGAAAATTAGACATTCATGCAAACACACGCACACATATATATTGAGGCAATGTGTCTTTGCAATGTTTGAGCATATCTTGTGGCTGTGTATGAGACTATGTCCAAAACCACATTGACTCGTAAATATAAAGGAAAAATCAAATGTAGATATCCCATTTAAACTTTTTATTTGGAATTATTTATTGGGTCCAGGAGATGGCAGCAACGTCACATTCCTTAAATTACATCTTCTCTCTAATTGCAGGGCAAATATTATATGTAATACAGATAAACTTTGTGGAAAGGTCCAAATTGGCTTGACTCTGGTTTTTCATCTTACTATTGGTAATAATCAATCTAATCAATCTATATTTTCCTGGGACAATATACAATTACCTTTAATACATGTAAATAAATGAAAATAGTAATACTACTACTTGTAATGATGATGATGATGATGATAATAATAATCATAATAATGTTAATTACTAAATGACTAATAATAAAATTAATAATTATACATAATATCACCAATCATATAATAACAATAAATTATGAGTAATAAACTCTTAATAGTAAATAAAATGACTAATATTACCATTACTAATAGTAATACAAATTACTTATATGAACATTTATAATACTACTACTACTCCTACTCCTACTACTACTACTACTACTACTACTACTACTAATAATAATAATAATAATAATAATAATAACAATCAGAATGATACTACTAATAATTAATAATAACAAATTATTATTCACTATTTATTAATAAAGCATTATTAATATTTATTATACGTAATCAAATTTACCAACATTAACACTAATATAATTAATGATATTATGGCGTTAATAAAAAAATTAATAATTAAACAAAAAAATAAAATATAATAATAATAAATATTCTTATTCTTATTATAATTTTTTTTATTATTATTATTATGACTTTCTTTGGTATTTGACCATAGGGTGATTTTTTTAGACACGTGTACATGGCACTACTAAGACTTTAGTCTCTCTCTCTCTCTCTCTCTCTCTCTACACACACACACACACACTATATATATATATATATATATATATATATATAATAAAGATATATATTATATGTATATTCTCCGGCCACGGGTGGAGTGTCTGGAGTGCTAGTTTGTTGGCTATCTGGGCTGCTAGCTAGGTGAGTGAAGCTAAATTAGCGATTAGCATGTACCATTAAATTGGCCAAATATACTGCACTAAACTAGCAGGTAGGTGTTCATTCTGTCCCCTGTGTATGTATTTTATATTGTGATTAGTGTATTTAGCCACAGTGTTGTTGAAACTCGCCTACATGAGCGGTTGCTATGGCTTCCGAATAGGTAACTAGGCGCTAGCATAGCTTAGCTTAGCTTAGCGTGCGGGTTTGTTTACGTTTTCGTGGTTCACAAAATGGCGGCCATTCCCTTCTCTAGGTCAGAGGTCAGAGGTCACGAGGTACAGCGAATTTGATGTGTAGTTTATTAATGTAATTGCATTAAATTATCTTTTTACGGGGCAAAGTTTAACTGCAATGTCCATTCCCCCACTCTCTAAAAATCTACCGTTTGTGGATATTTGGTTTTCCTTAAATGGCCGCCATTTTGCGTAATTCTGCTCGCTAAATATTGCTTACACAAGTTAAGAGTTACTAAACGTTGAAGCAATACATGTTTTTTGGCCGTGCTTTTAATTTCTAACTATTTTGGATAGAAGAAAGAAATACATTTTTGGAGCTAAGGTTAAAGGCAAGATTTAAACCGCTACTCTCTGACAAGTGAACCAAGTCTTTAGGACACATTTAAATATTTCATCATTGGTATACTTGACTTGAGTCCTAAGAAATAATTAAATCTTTACTAATTATGTCATTGGCGTTCTGTCCAATTGTTAAGGTGTATTTTAAGGTGTGTTAATATGTGTAATAATAATTATAACATGAATAATGTTAATTTGTTGTGTATATATATATAGTTATATATGAGTTATTTATTTATTTAATGCTATCTCTATGGAAGGTTGAAATAGGTTTAATGTACTGATCTTGTTTTTTGGTGGAGCTTGCAGCCCATCTGCTGGTCGAATGCAGACACTGCAAAGAATTATGAATGAGTGGGTGAGAAAGCAAATCTTTTTACCTGTTTTGAAATGTTTTATTTGTTTACATGAATTTGGATTAGGGGGGCCACATATGGTGGTCTAATACTGTTATTTCACATGGATCAGGAGAAATTTTCACTGAACCAAATATCTTATGTGTAGAGTGAGTGAAAAGGATTGGGGCATAGTGCGAATTATTGACATGAATTCGAATAATAACAAATATTTTATTTGAGTTGTCAATTATTTACAAAGCCCAGCACAATTTTTGAAGTACTTTAGAGGTACACATTAGTAGAAGTTTAATGAACTCTGTAATTGAGTACACTTAGTTTGACGAATACACTTGAAAACTCTTTTCTATTTGATAAAACATACATGAGACACAGTAATCGTGCTTCGTGTGTTCCACAATTTGGATTTCACAAGGCATATTATTGTCCATGAGAAGACAGGCTTTCTCTGAGAAACCTACTTACTCACTACTACTACTACTACTACTACTACTACTACTACTACTAATAATAATAATAATAATAATAATAATAATAATGATTATTATTATTATTATTATTATTATTATTATTATTATTATTATTATTATTATTATGGTAGTTGTTGTTGTTGTATCTTGCAAGATGTTTTTCCCCCCCTTCCATTTGCAAAAGTTGCCCACTGGTGATCCACTAAGCAGTACATATGTTAAGGCATTTCATTTGTTGTATTATTTCTTTTTTGTTTGGGTACATTTGAAGGGACAAAATGAAACAGAAAACAAATGAAACTAACACAAATAAATATATTATAATGTATATACATAAAATAATATATATATAAAACACATAAGACATAGAAAAAGAAACTAAAAGATATATGTGAAATGATATGAAATTATATGTATGTTCATGTATTTATTATTATATGTGTGTGGATGTGTGTGTGAGAGTGAGCTTGTGTATATCCATAATATGCTATAATTGATGTTTACCTTTTTTCTCTTTTCCAACCACTTCCTTCAACGTGTCCCAGCATTTATTTTGTATGCATGAAAAGATATTAATATTAAGACATTTTAAACATAATAAATGTATTAATAATTTTATGTAATGCTATCTCCATGTAACATTGACATAGGTTTAATGTACTGATCTTGTAAATTGTTGTTTTGTCTTTGTTTGTGTGTGGTTTGACAGACAGTTCTAAGGGAGATGTTTTTTGGTGGAGCTTGGAGTCCATCTGCTGGTCGAAGGAATACACTGCAGAGATTTATGAATGAGTGAGTGAGAATACAAATCTTTTGACCTGTTTTGAAATTTTATTTGTTTACATGAATTTGGATTACGAGGGCCACATATGGTTGTCTAATTGTGTTAGTTCACATGGATCAAGAGAGTTTTTAACTGCAATATTATATGTGTAGCGAAGTGAGCGAAATGGCTCGGGTCTGAGAGGGAATGACGGATTGAAATTCAAATATTAACAACTATTTAATTTGAGTTGTAATGTATTTGCTACTCCCAGCACCATTTATGAAGTACTTTAGAGGTACGCATTAGTAGACGTTTAGTGAACTCCGTAATTGAGTACACTTAGTTTGGCGAATACACTTTAACAAATAGCTTATATTTGATCAAACATGCATGAGACACAGTAATCGTGCTTCGTGTGTGCCACATTTTGGATTTCACACGGCAGATTATTATCCATGAGAAGACAGGCTGTCTCTGAGAAACATACTTACTCACTACTACTACTACTAATACTACTAATAAATATTATTATTATTATGGTTATTTATTCGACTGTTCCAACACTCTGTGATTTAGAGCTTATTGTGTTACATTACGACAGGTTTCTGACCCATAGTTTATTTCAAGAGATGGCCTACAAATGTGTACTTTTCATCACATTCACAATTTGATTAGGGCATTTGTCTTTTATATATTATCATATAAAGATAATAGAATGAGATTCCTTTATTCAGTTGGTTAACACGATCCGCATATATGGCTACAACTTTATAATAAAGAGCAGAGGATCTTGCCCCCTTCCATTTGCAAATGTTGCCCACTGATGATCCACTAAGCCTGAAATATGTTAAAGCAGGATTTTTTGCCGTGTTATTTTTTGTTGTAGGAAATTTGAAGGGACAATACGAAACATAAACCAAAAAAAAACATAACAAGAATAACTCTAATAAAATGTATATACCTAAAATAATCTATATCTATATATATATATATATATATATATATATATATATATATATATATATATATATATATATATATATATAAACCAGAAAAGAAATAGAAAAATGAACAAGAAAAGATTATACACAGCTCCTATGATAGAACCCAAAACATGATTCATTCCGCCCTAGTATTTTTGATTGACAAAACATACTAAATATATGTATACATTTCTTTAATGCTATCTCCATGTAACATTGAAATAGGTTTAATGTACTGATCTTGTAAATTGTTGTTTTGTCTCTGTTTGTGTGTGGTTTGACAGACAATTCTAGGGGAGGTGTTTTTTGGGTGGAGCTTGGAGTCCATCTGCTGGTCGAAGGAATACACTGCAGAGATTTGTAAATGAGTGAGTGGGAATACAAATCTTTCTACCTGCTTTTGTAATGTTTTATTTGTTTACATGATTTTGGATTATGAGGGCCACATATGGTTGTGTAGTAGTGTTCATTTCTTATGGATCAAGAGGGTTATTATTAACTGATATAATTATTTTATGTGTAAAGTGAGAAAAAAGGATTGGAGCATATTCCGAAAGATTGTTAGAAAATAAATCAACCTCCCAGCACAATTTTCAAAGTACTTCCGAAGTACACATTAGTAGAAGTTTAATGAACTCCGTAAATACATACACCTAGTTTGACGAATGCACTTTACAAAATGGCTTATATTTGATAAAACGTACATGATACACATTAATCGTCCTTTTTGTGGTCCACACGTTGAATTTCTCAAGGATTATTATTATTAATATTTTTATTAGATTTATTTACTTTTTGTTTTATTGAGTATTTGGGTTTGTACTGCTACTACATGTCTCTTGAGCGATAACACTGGGATTTAGAGATGATGTATTGATATATATTACGACAATATTTATTAAGCTTTTTATTTTTTGGCTGAATATAGGCTTTGTACAACACTCAAACCAACTACTAAAACCAACAAATGAACAAACACACAGCGAAATGTTTTTGTACGTTGCCCTCCGTTTGTTTGGTGAGGGGAAAATATTCAAATGTCCCACGCGGTTCAGTGCTTCATAAAGTCGGTCTGGCAATATGTAATATTCAGCATTCATTGGTGTAAGATATCTACAGTTATTACTTTCAAGCAGATACGGTTTATAATCAGTCTTTCTGTAGCGCTCTAGCGTGCGGGGGCGGTGCGGACGGCCTCACCGCGAGGGGCCACCCAGCTGCTTTGTACTGGGCTCCGCCTCTCTGTCTTCAACTAGGTCCGGTAGAGTAGAATATCAGGCGCCGGCCGGCCGCTCTAACTTCATTCTTTCTCTTCTCGTCGACAGGGAGCAAGAGCAGCAACGATGTCCGGCCGAGGAAAAGGAGGCAAGGGGCTCGGGAAAGGAGGCGCCAAGCGTCACCGCAAAGTTCTTCGCGATAACATCCAGGGCATCACCAAGCCCGCTATCCGCCGTCTTGCGCGTCGTGGTGGCGTCAAGCGTATCTCCGGTCTGATCTACGAGGAGACCCGCGGTGTGCTGAAAGTGTTCCTGGAGAACGTGATCAGAGACGCCGTCACCTACACCGAGCACGCCAAGAGAAAGACCGTCACCGCCATGGATGTGGTGTACGCCCTGAAACGCCAGGGACGCACTCTTTACGGATTCGGAGGTTAAACGCTCGTCTAGAACAACGCAAACAACAACGGCTCTTTTAAGAGCCACCCACAAATCCACCCAAAGACAAGTTTTCCGTGTTTGAATAAGATACAGTAGTTGAATAACACTAAATTTCCCTATATAAAACGTCCCACTGCCCGTGAATTAGCAGATAAAGTGTGGAAATGCACTATGAAAGATATATTTAAGGATATCAGTATTATTGTGTGTGTGTGTGTGTGTACGCTATATATTTATAGATAATTTATACATATATGCCTACCAGTGTGTGTGTGTGTGTGTGTATATGTATACGCACGTGTGTTATTAAAGAATAGATTTTCATCATATAAATATCCGAGTCTGGGAATAAGAAGCGTCAGCGTAAAGTCAATTATTGTATGAGTTTTAGGTAGTTTTAGAGGACCGCCGTAGGATCTCCCGGCCATTCAACTGAACCAGACATTAGTTTACACGAAGGCAAAGTGATGAATAAACATACAGGCGCGCGTTTGTGCGCGCTCTCAAAGCGCATATGTCTTTATTTGTCCGCTTCTAAGCTAACGCATACGAAGCGTCAATTTTTACAAGGTATAAAACGGTCTTAAACTTAGTACACTTAGTCCTACACGGGGGCCGTCGCCTTCGCCGCTGTGTGCGCGGGAAGGCACACAAAGAGCAGGCTGCAGCAGCGGGTGGAGGGTGGAGGGTGGATGGGGTTGGGGGGGGGAGGGGGGAGGGGGGGAGGGGGGGAGGGGTATTACAGTGGAGCGAGCTGTGTTTGTCCAATGGTGGTTTGACGGCATTCGAAAGGCGTGACTCATGTTAATTAGACTAGCAGAGTGTAAATAACGTGGGGGTTAGTCGCCTCCCCCTCATTCTTCAGTCTAACTCGAAGACGAGCAGGATGCCTGAGCCAGCAAAGTCCGCCCCGAAGAAGGGCTCCAAGAAGGCCGTCACCAAGACCGCCGGCAAGGGAGGCAAGAAGCGCAGAAAGTCCAGGAAGGAGAGCTATGCCATCTACGTCTACAAGGTGCTGAAGCAGGTCCACCCCGACACCGGAATCTCCTCAAAGGCGATGGGTATCATGAACTCCTTCGTGAACGACATCTTCGAGCGCATCGCCGGTGAGTCTTCCCGCCTGGCTCACTACAACAAGCGTTCCACCATCACCTCCAGGGAGATCCAGACCGCCGTGCGCCTGCTTCTGCCCGGCGAGCTGGCCAAGCACGCCGTCTCCGAGGGAACAAAGGCCGTCACCAAGTACACCAGCTCCAAGTAAAGAGCGAACCCGCTCCGATCAAACCCAACGGCTCTTTTAAGAGCCACCCACGTTTTCCACTAAAGAGCAGCGTTCCGTGTCCCTTTTCTAATGTGTTTTAAAAAAAACACACACATTAAGTATTCATATACGTAGTGTGTGTGTGTGTGTGTGTGTGTATTGTAGTGAATGTGTATATTTATATGTATAAAAATAATAAATAAAATTGTGAACACACAATATATAGATATATATATATGTATATAGATATATATAGATATATATGTATATAGATATATGTGTATATATATATGTATATAGATATATGTGTGTATATATATATATATATATATATATATATATACACGTATATATATATACGTATATATATATATATATAGATATATGTATATGTATATAGATATATGTATCTGTATATAGATATATGTATATGTATATAGATATATATATGTATATATATATAGATATGTGTATATATATATATATACGTATATATACGTATATATATATATATATATATATATATATATATATATATATATATATATATATAGATATATGTATATGTATATAGATATATGTATCTGTATATAGATATATGTATATGTATATAGATATATATATATATGTATATATATATATAGATATAGATATATAGATAGAAGAAATGGAAGGCGCATGATTCCCCATTATGTGCTGGGCTAAGCAGTGACTAGTGACACTAGTGACCAGTACATAGGTGGTCAATAAATCACACAAATAGTACATAAGAGGTGGTACAGCACAAAGTGTGTTTAAGAGATTATGCTATTCATGGGGAAGTGACATATTGCACAACGTCTATGCCTAGAGGAGATAAAAGTACACATATGTATGTACACATTTGCCACGTGCAAAGTGCTATAATTACTATAGCGCTAGATTATTATAGTGCTATAATTAAAGAACAGTTGAGCTTACCTATTAGTAACACAATCCCAATGATAAGCGTGTAACTGCTCTGCCCTATGACACATACTGTGACAAACTCTGTTGTAATTTGTTTCAAGAAAATACAGCCAATGAATCTAGAAATACACCAAAACTAGCTCCTAGTGAGCTGCATATAAACATGTGATTAGAAATCATATGTCGCTATGAATGATTAATGTTAAATGTAACCTATTTGTGGTGTTACTAACTTTTTCCTGCATCCATAAACAGAAAATCAGCTGTAAGACACACAAAACACACCCTACACGACTGTTGGTCCAACATCTGAGCTTCCACACCTGATGCTGCTAACGAGAGCCGCGTGTGAACGATAGAGCCAGGTGTGCTTCGTCTTACAAAGGCATAAATAAGCCCCCTCCCAGGTCAGCAAGCGAGACCCCAATTTTGGCGTCATGTTTGTCTTAACAGGCAGCAAGTAGAACCAGATCAGGGTAGTAAAGCAACACGCTTACTGTTTGGAGTAGAAATTTAGCTTATTATGCTGCTGCACACAGCTAGGCCTCAGAGTTCTACAGGTGCTGGTGGTTTAGGTATATTGATAAGTTAGGCCTCAGTTATGTAGTGTTTCTGCAGTGTTTTTAGGTCTATTTATATGTTAGGCCTGAGTAGTATAGTGCTTCTGCAGTGTTTTTAGGTATATTGATAAGTTAGGCATCAGTTATGTAGTGCTGCTGCAGCATTTTCAGGTATATTTATATGTTAGGTCTCATAAATATACCTGCACACACTGCAGCAGCACTACATTACTATGTTACGCCTGAGTATCATAGTGCTGCTTCAGTGTGTGCAGGTATATTTCTACGTTAGGCCTGTCTGTCATAGTGTTGCTGCAGCGTGTGCAGGTGTATTTAGAAGCTAGGCCTCAGTTCATCGGGTGCTGGTGGAATGCGTACGTGTAAGAGCCGCAGCTAGCCAACAAGGTTCTACAGCAGGTAGAGTGAGCGCGCAGGTAAAAGTAGGCACTAGGCCTCAGTGTTACAGTGCTGCTTCAGTGTGTTCAGGTTAATTTAGGAGCTAGGCCTCAGTAATAGGGTGCTGCTGCAGTGTTTTTTTCGTTATATTTATATGTTAGGCCTCAGTAGTATATACCTGCACACACTGCAGCAGCACTATAAGTTAGGGCTGAGTATCATAGTGCTGCTGCAGTGTGTGCAGGTACATTTAGGTGCTAGGCCTCAGTTATGTAGTGCTGCCGCAGAGTTTTCATGTCTATTTATATGTTAGGCCTGAGCAATATAGTGCTTCTGCAGCGTTTTTAGGTATATTGATTTGTTAGGCCTCAGTATTGTAGTGCTGCTTCAGTGTGTGCAGGTACATTTAGGAGCTAGGCCTCATAAATATACCCCCAAAAAAAACACTGCAGCAGCACCATTTTACTATGTTATGCCTCAGTAGTATATACCTGCACACACTGCAGCAGCACAAAGTTAGGGCTGAGTATCATAGTGCTGCTGCAGTGTGTGCAGGTACATTTAGGAGCTAGGCCTCAGTAATGTAGTGCTGCCGCAGCGTTTTTAAGTATCTTGATAAGTAAGGCCTCAGTTATGTAGTGCTGCCGCAGTGTTTTCTGGTCTATTTCTAAGTAAGGCCTCAGTAATGTAGTGCTGCTGCAGTGTTTTTAGGTATCTTGATAAGTAAGGCCTCAGTTATGTAGTGGTTCTGCAGAGTTTTTAGGTATATTGATTTGTTAGGCCTCAGTATTATAGTGCTGCTGCAGTGTGTGCAGGTACATTTAGGAGCTAGGCCTCAGTAATATAGTGCTTCTGCAGCGTATTTAGATCTATTTATATGTTAGGCCTGAGCAATATAGTGCTTCTGCAGCGTATTTAGGTCTATTTATATGTTAGGCCTGAGCAATATAGTGCTTCTGCAGTGTTTTTCGGTGTCTTGATAAGTTAGGCCTCAGTTATGTAGTGCTGCTGCAGCGTGTGCAGGTGTATTTAGAAGCTAGGCCTCAGAGTTCTACGGGTGCTTGTGGAATGCGTACGCGTAAGAGCCGCAGCTAGGCAACGAGGTTCTACAGCAGGTAGAGTGAGCGCGCAGGTAAAAGTAGGCACTAGGCCTCAGTATTATAGTGCTGCTGCAGTGTTTTTTTTTTAGTTATATTTATATGTTATGCCTCAGTAGTATATACCTGCACACACTGCAGCAGCACTATAAGTTAGGGCTGAGTATCATAGTGCTGCTGCAGTGTGTGCAGGTACATTTAGGAGCTAGGCCTCATAAATATACCAAAAAAAAACACTGCAGCAGCACCATTTTACTATGTTATGCCTCAGTAGAATATACCTGCACACACTGCAGCAGCACTAAGTTAGGGCTGAGTATCATAGTGCTGCTGCAGTGTGTGCAGGTACATTTAGGAGCTAGGCCTCAGTAATGTAGTGCTGCTGCAGTGTTTTTAAGTATCTTGATAAGTAAGGCCTCAGTAATGTAGTGCTGCTGCAGTGTTTTTAGGTATCTTGATAAGTAAGGGCTCAGTTATGTAGTGCTGCCGCAGTGTTTTTAGGTATCTTGATAAGTAAGGGCTCAGTTATGTAGTGCTGCCGCAGTGTTTTTAGGTATCTTGATAAGTAAGGGCTCAGTTATGTAGTGCTGCCGCAGTGTTTTTAGGTATCTTGATAAGTAAGGCCTCAGTTATGTAGTGGTTCTGCAGAGTTTTCATGTCTGTTTATATGTTAGGCCTGAGCAATATAGTGCTTCTGCAGCGTTTTTAGGTATATTGATTTGTTAGGCCTCAGTATTATAGTGCTGATTCAGTGTGTGCAGGTACATTTAGGAGCTAGGCCTCATATAAATAACAAAAAAAAACACTGCAGAGCACCATTTTACTATGTTATGCCTCAGTAGAATATACCTGCACACACTGCAGCAGCACTATAAGTTAGGGCTGAGTATCATAGGGCTGCTGCAGTGTGTGCAGGTACATTTAGGAGCTAGGCCTCAGTAATGTAGTGCTGCCGCAGTGTTTTCAGGTCTATTTAGATGTTAGCCCTGAGCAATATAGTGCTTCTGCAGCGTATTTAGGTCTATTTATATGTTAGGCCTGAGCAATATAGTGCTTCTGCAGTGTTTTTCGGTGTATTTAGAAGCTAGGCCTCAGAGTTCTACGGGTGCTTGTGGAACGCGTACGCGTAAGAGCCGCAGCTAGGCAACGAGGTTCTACAGCAGGTAGAGTGAGCGCGCAGGTAAAAGTAGGCACTAGGCCTCAGTGTTACAGTGCTGCTGCGGTGTGTTCAGGTAAAGTTAGGAGTTAGGCCTCAGTATTGCAGCGCTCGTGGAGTGTGAATTTAGCCGCTAGGCCTCAGCCTTCCGATTGACAGAATGTTCATGTAGGCCTTTACCTACTGCTATATTTGGATCTATTAAAAATGTTACCACAATAAAAGTGTGGCCTCACGCTCTTTTTTTTTTCTTCTGTATTAGGGTTCTGGGCGGTTGGGGTTGCAATGAATTAGTGTTATAGGGGATTAGGGTTGTAATAAATTAGAGTTAGGGTTGTAATAAATTAGGGTTATGGGGCTTAGGGTTACAATATATTAGGGTTATGGGGCTTAGGGTTAGAATATGTTAAGGTTATGGGGCTTAGGGTTAGAATATATTAGGGTTAGAATATGTTAGGGTTATGGGGCTTAGGGTTAGAATATGTTAGGGTTATGGTGCTTAGGGTTAGAATATATTAGGGTTAGAATATGTTAGGGTTATGGGGCTTAGGGTTAGAATATATTAGGGTTATGGGGCTTAGGGTTAGAATATGTTAGGGTTAGGGTGCTTAGGGTTAGAATATATTAGGGTTGAGGGGCTTAGGGTTAGAATATGTTAGGGTTAGGAGGTTTAGAGTTAGAATAAATTAGGGTTGGGGGGTCTTAGGGCTGGTGGAGGGCCGGTGTTTGGGGGAATTAGGGCTCGTTACCGGAGCGCCGAGTCGATTCAGGTGCGCCTAACGAGCCGCGCCCGGAGCCCGGGACCCACAAGAGCCGAGCGCTCCACGAGGAGCGCCGATCCGAGTGCGGGGCGCCGGCGACGAAGACCAGGCGGCGACAAAGACGCGTGGGAGTCGACTGCGGGAGTCGTCCATTCGCGCAACACACCGCGCGCGCACTGTGCTTTACGCACTCCACAAGGGCGCCCCGCAACACCAGCTAAACTACGCACACGCGCCTCACACACCCGACACGCTCTCGCCCACACTCTCCTCCGACGACACCCACGCCGTTCGCCCCGCTCGCGATACCCTTTCACGACATTATTACACGATAAGCACGCCAAATGCGCCGTTGCCCGTTCGGAGCGCGGCCGGCTCGGCGCGCTTCGAGGAGCGCCGCGAGAAAGGCGCCGTCCGCACGCCGCCCTTTCCGCCTTCACGACACGCGAGGGGGCCTCTCGGAGGCGGGAGAGTGCTTTAACGCTCGCCAGGTTGGCCACGCGCGCGGATTTCGTGCGAGAAACGCGGCGAGAAAACACAACGCGAGCCTGCAGCTGCGCCACGGCTGCACAGCACCGGCCGGGTTGAGTCTACAACGTTCTCATGCGGCGCTTAAGGGCCGCCCCCCTCGCCGCTGAGGGAGGTTCCACAGAACGCTACAGCAGCAGACACACAGTGCTCGCTCCAGCACGCAGCAAAGCAGAACGATGGCAGAAGTCGCTCCCGCCCCAGCCGCCTCGGCGCCCGCCAAGGCCCCCAAGAAGAAGGCGGCCGCCCGCCCCAAGAAGGCCGGCCCCAGCGTCGGCGAGCTTATCGTCAAGGCCGTCTCGGCATCCAAGGAGAGGAGCGGCGTGTCCCTCGCCGCCCTGAAGAAAGCCCTGGCTGCCGGCGGCTACGACGTGGAGAAGAACAACTCTCGCGTTAAGATCGCCGTCAAGAGCCTCGTCACCAAGGGCACTCTGGTGCAGACCAAAGGCACCGGCGCGTCGGGCTCTTTCAAGCTCAACAAGAAGCAGGCCGAGGCCAAGAAGAAGCCGGCCAAGAAGGCTGCTCCTAAAGCCAAGAAGCCCGCCGCCAAGAAACCGGCTGCCGCGAAAAAGCCCAAGAAGGTAGCGGCGAAGAAGCCCGCCGCGGCCAAGAAGTCTCCCAAAAAGGCCAAGAAACCCGCAGCGGCTGCGAAGAAGGCAACCAAGAGCCCCAAGAAGGCGAAGAAGCCGGCGGCTCCCAAGAAAGCCACCAAGAGCCCAAAGAAAGCCAAGGCTGTCAAGCCCAAAGCGGCCAAGCCCAAGGCGGCGAAGCCCAAGAAGGCTGCCCCCAAGAAGAAGTAAACGGTGCCGTTTACCTTCATGTTTTGTTCCTCTCTAACAACGGCTCTTTTAAGAGCCACCCACAGTTTCGTTTCAAAGAGCTTCCTTTGCTATAAACACGTACATATATGTATTCAAAGCATATAACAGTGTCTAATGTGTATGGCGTATGACACTATTTATCGTTGTATGATCATCATTTTAACATACAAATACGGCTCCCATATAAGTAGCTGTCATAGCACAACCACAGCCACTGTAGGTATTCGTTTCATTAGTTTGTTTATTAGTTTATTTCTTTTCGTTTACAACTTTAGATTTATTTGAGCGGGAAGGCATAAGTCTCTGTCTGCAGCAGTAGGTCTCTGTCTCACACACACACAAAGCAGGCAGCACGAGGAGGAGGGGGAGGTGGGGGCCCAAAGCGAGCAGCGGAGGGCGGGCGCTGGCGTTGGACGGCGGACACGCGATTGGCTGTCTCAGCGCCAAGCGTTTACACTGCACGAGGAGGAGGGGGGAGGAGGCTGCACGAGGAGGAGGGGGGAGCGGCCGCTAGAGTTCGACGGCGGGGACGCTATTGGCTGTTGCTGCGCGAAGCTTGCAGCCAATAGGAACGTAGGCGCTTTTGCTTTATCAACAGCGCCCGGGAGCCTTCTCGCTTTATTTCAGCTTTGTTCAGCGAACACATCTGACCTGCATCATGAGCGGAAGAGGCAAAACCGGCGGCAAGGCTAGGGCCAAGGCCAAGACTCGCTCTTCCCGCGCTGGGCTGCAGTTCCCCGTGGGCCGTGTGCACAGGCTCCTGCGCAAAGGAAACTACGCAGAGCGTGTTGGCGCCGGTGCCCCCGTCTACCTTGCCGCCGTGCTGGAGTATCTTACCGCTGAGATTCTCGAGTTGGCCGGCAACGCCGCCCGCGACAACAAGAAGACTCGTATCATCCCCCGTCATCTGCAGCTGGCTGTTCGCAACGACGAGGAGTTGAACAAACTGCTCGGAGGAGTTACCATTGCCCAGGGTGGTGTGCTGCCCAACATTCAGGCTGTGCTTCTCCCCAAGAAGACCGAGAAGGCGGTCAAGGCCAAGTAAATCTCCGCTTCTTTGTCCATACCCAAAGGCTCTTTTAAGAGCCACCCAACTCTACTCAAAAAGTGCTACGTTTCCTCACCAGTAACACAACACGCAGTACATGTAATACACGCAAAATACGTGTAGTGCATATTCTATGAATTCCTTTATCACGTTACGTGATAAAGGAATAAACTAAAATGAAAATAGTATATATAACGCGATGTGTGTCTATATTTATATATATATATAGATATGGATATAGATATATATATATAGATATATATATAGATATAGATATATATAGATATATATAGATATACACATACATGCACACACTATTATGCTTTTGATCAATGAGTAAAAGCACTAAAACAATTGACAAGATAAATATTTACAAGCTGAAAATACCTAGATATATACACACGGGTGGGTATTATGTTCGTGTGTGCGGAGATAAGTATTGTTGAATAAACAAATGAGAGCGATCAACCTGCATTGCGTTTAGTGTACATAAAACCAGGCTGGACAGCAGTAAGCCGCCACTGTGTTCTAACAGCAGTATTTTGCGGTTCGGAATGACGGCCAATAGCGCGCAAGCTCGATTTTGAAGACGCCCTATCAGACGCTGGCAGCTCCGACACGTCCAATCGGCGACGAGCGGCTCTAAAGCTTAAAAGGGCCGTGAGGAGGCGAGGGAGCGTTATTCTCTTTCAAGAGTTCAGCGCCATGGCAAGAACGAAGCAGACCGCCCGCAAGTCCACCGGTGGCAAGGCCCCGAGGAAGCAGCTGGCCACCAAGGCAGCCCGCAAGAGCGCCCCGGCTACCGGCGGCGTGAAGAAGCCTCACCGTTACAGGCCCGGCACCGTCGCTCTGAGAGAGATCCGTCGCTACCAGAAATCCACTGAGCTGTTGATCCGCAAGCTGCCCTTCCAGCGCCTGGTGCGTGAGATCGCTCAGGACTTCAAGACCGATCTGCGCTTCCAGAGCTCCGCCGTCATGGCTCTGCAGGAGGCAAGCGAGGCGTACTTGGTGGGTCTGTTTGAAGACACTAACCTGTGCGCCATCCACGCCAAGAGAGTCACCATTATGCCTAAGGACATCCAGCTGGCCCGCCGTATCCGCGGAGAGCGCGCTTAAACGGAGCGCTTTGACGTTTTCCCTTAATACCCAACGGCTCTTTTAAGAGCCACCTACCTGTGTCTGTGCCAAAAGAGTTGTTTTTCTACATGCGTTTTATATGCATTTATATATATTATATTTATTATATAAAATTATACATTGTTTTGAGTACACTTAGTACTACTTTTGCATACAACATTCATATATATAATATATATATATATATATATATGTATATATATATATATATATATATATATATATATATATATATATGTATATATATGTATATATTATATTCTGTGTATTATATATATTATATTATATGCGTGTGTGTATGTATGTATATATATGTGTATATATATATATATATATATATATAATATATATATGTATGTATACATATATATATAATATATATGTATGTATACATACATATATTATATATATGTATGTATACATACACACATGCATATAATATATATAATTTATACATTGTTTTGAGTACACTTAGTACTACTTTTTCATACAACATTCATATATATATATATATGAATGTTGTATGAAAAAGTAGTACTAAGTGTACTCAAAACAATGTATACATTTAACATAACGTACATTTTATCAATATTTCGCGCCTTTTTAATAGCCAGCAATTACTAGAGCTTACTGCAATGGCTAAATACATAGAAACACACAAGCACAAGATTTATGAGCACATTATTGGTGAAATAATAGAGAAAGGCATCTATATATATATTATGTGTGTGTGCGTGAGTACTGAGGGAACTGCTGCATGTAACACTGATGGAGCTTGGATGCCACCGTGTGGTTCAACTGCACCATTGCATGCACTGTTATAAGTTGCAAGAGTTCTGTTATAAGTGTGTGTGTGGTGACATAAATTGAACTCTTCTTACTGAAAAAGGCATTGTTTCACTACACGGCGGCATCCATCAGTGTTACATGTGCAATGTAATATATACACACACATTGATATACTCGGTAATATTGTCATATTCTCTCTAGATATTAATATATACCTAGCTACATATATATATATATATATATATATATATATATATATATATATATATATATATATCGTGAGGTTTACTTAATGTATAGATTATGGACGTATCATAAGACTTACAATATATTTATATACGCATGTTTTCATGTTTTAAGAGCTCTCTCTCTCTCTCTCTCTCTCTCTCTCTCTCTGTATATATATCTAAAAAATATATAGAAACGTTTTATATATTGTTCATATATACACATATATATGTGTTTGTGTGTGTGTGTTGTTAAACAGCGCAATTGCATTGATGAGGCTTAGTACCTTTTCATATGGACATGGAACATAAGACTTACTTCACTTTGTATATATAAGTGTATGTTGAGCTGACTACTTCACGTTTTAAGAGTTTGGATGCCACCATGTGGTTAAAGTTCTGTATTGCATTGCTCAAGAATATATCTATATAATTCTTGAGCATATATATTTATTGTTTTTTTCCTTTTTTTATGGAAAGAAAATTAGACATTCATGCAAACACACGCACACATATATATTGAGGCAATGTGTCTTTGCAATGTTTGAGCATATCTTGTGGCTGTGTATGAGACTATGTCCAAAACCACATTGACTCGTAAATATAAAGGAAAAATCAAATGTAGATATCCCATTTAAACTTTTTATTTGGAATTATTTATTGGGTCCAGGAGATGGCAGCAACGTCACATTCCTTAAATTACATCTTCTCTCTAATTGCAGGGCAAATATTATATGTAATACAGATAAACTTTGTGGAAAGGTCCAAATTGGCTTGACTCTGGTTTTTCATCTTACTATTGGTAATAATCAATCTAATCAATCTATATTTTCCTGGGACAATATACAATTACCTTTAATACATGTAAATAAATGAAAATAGTAATACTACTACTTGTAATGATGATGATGATGATGATAATAATAATCATAATAATGTTAATTACTAAATGACTAATAATAAAATTAATAATTATACATAATATCACCAATCATATAATAACAATAAATTATGAGTAATAAACTCTTAATAGTAAATAAAATGACTAATATTACCATTACTAATAGTAATACAAATTACTTATATGAACATTTATAATACTACTACTACTCCTACTCCTACTACTACTACTACTACTACTACTAATAATAATAATAATAATAATAATAATAATAACAATCAGAATGATACTACTAATAATTAATAATAACAAATTATTATTCACTATTTATTAATAAAGCATTATTAATATTTATTATACGTAATCAAATTTACCAACATTAACACTAATATAATTAATGATATTATGGCGTTAATAAAAAAATTAATAATTAAACAAAAAAATAAAATATAATAATAATAAATATTCTTATTCTTATTATAATTTTTTTTATTATTATTATTATGACTTTCTTTGGTATTTGACCATAGGGTGATTTTTTTAGACACGTGTACATGGCACTACTAAGACTTTAGTCTCTCTCTCTCTCTCTCTCTCTCTCTACACACACACACACACACTATATATATATATATATATATATATATATATATATATATATATATATATATATATATATATATATATATATATATATAATAAAGATATATATTATATGTATATTCTCCGGCCACGGGTGGAGTGTCTGGAGTGCTAGTTTGTTGGCTATCTGGGCTGCTAGCTAGGTGAGTGAAGCTAAATTAGCGATTAGCATGTACCATTAAATTGGCCAAATATACTGCACTAAACTAGCAGGTAGGTGTTCATTCTGTCCCCTGTGTATGTATTTTATATTGTGATTAGTGTATTTAGCCACAGTGTTGTTGAAACTCGCCTACATGAGCGGTTGCTATGGCTTCCGAATAGGTAACTAGGCGCTAGCATAGCTTAGCTTAGCTTAGCGTGCGGGTTTGTTTACGTTTTCGTGGTTCACAAAATGGCGGCCATTCCCTTCTCTAGGTCAGAGGTCAGAGGTCACGAGGTACAGCGAATTTGATGTGTAGTTTATTAATGTAATTGCATTAAATTATCTTTTTACGGGGCAAAGTTTAACTGCAATGTCCATTCCCCCACTCTCTAAAAATCTACCGTTTGTGGATATTTGGTTTTCCTTAAATGGCCGCCATTTTGCGTAATTCTGCTCGCTAAATATTGCTTACACAAGTTAAGAGTTACTAAACGTTGAAGCAATACATGTTTTTTGGCCGTGCTTTTAATTTCTAACTATTTTGGATAGAAGAAAGAAATACATTTTTGGAGCTAAGGTTAAAGGCAAGATTTAAACCGCTACTCTCTGACAAGTGAACCAAGCCTTTAGGACACATTTAAATATTTCATCATTGGTATACTTGACTTGAGTCCTAAGAAATAATTAAATCTTTACTAATTATGTCATTGGCGTTCTGTCCAATTGTTAAGGTGTATTTTAAGGTGTGTTAATATGTGTAATAATAATTATAACATGAATAATGTTAATTTGTTGTGTATATATATATAGTTATATATGAGTTATTTATTTATTTAATGCTATCTCTATGGAAGGTTGAAATAGGTTTAATGTACTGATCTTGTTTTTTGGTGGAGCTTGCAGCCCATCTGCTGGTCGAATGCAGACACTGCAAAGAATTATGAATGAGTGGGTGAGAAAGCAAATCTTTTTACCTGTTTTGAAATGTTTTATTTGTTTACATGAATTTGGATTAGGGGGGCCACATATGGTGGTCTAATACTGTTATTTCACATGGATCAGGAGAAATTTTCACTGAACCAAATATCTTATGTGTAGAGTGAGTGAAAAGGATTGGGGCATAGTGCGAATTATTGACATGAATTCGAATAATAACAAATATTTTATTTGAGTTGTCAATTATTTACAAAGCCCAGCACAATTTTTGAAGTACTTTAGAGGTACACATTAGTAGAAGTTTAATGAACTCTGTAATTGAGTACACTTAGTTTGACGAATACACTTGAAAACTCTTTTCTATTTGATAAAACATACATGAGACACAGTAATCGTGCTTCGTGTGTTCCACAATTTGGATTTCACAAGGCATATTATTGTCCATGAGAAGACAGGCTTTCTCTGAGAAACCTACTTACTCACTACTACTACTACTACTACTACTACTACTACTAATAATAATAATAATAATAATAATAATAATAATGATTATTATTATTATTATTATTATTATTATTATTATTATTATTATTATTATTATTATTATTATGGTAGTTGTTGTTGTTGTATCTTGCAAGATGTTTTTCCCCCCCTTCCATTTGCAAAAGTTGCCCACTGGTGATCCACTAAGCAGTACATATGTTAAGGCATTTCATTTGTTGTATTATTTCTTTTTTGTTTGGGTACATTTGAAGGGACAAAATGAAACAGAAAACAAATGAAACTAACACAAATAAATATATTATAATGTATATACATAAAATAATATATATATAAAACACATAAGACATAGAAAAAGAAACTAAAAGATATATGTGAAATGATATGAAATTATATGTATGTTCATGTATTTATTATTATATGTGTGTGGATGTGTGTGTGAGAGTGAGCTTGTGTATATCCATAATATGCTATAATTGATGTTTACCTTTTTTCTCTTTTCCAACCACTTCCTTCAACGTGTCCCAGCATTTATTTTGTATGCATGAAAAGATATTAATATTAAGACATTTTAAACATAATAAATGTATTAATAATTTTATGTAATGCTATCTCCATGTAACATTGACATAGGTTTAATGTACTGATCTTGTAAATTGTTGTTTTGTCTTTGTTTGTGTGTGGTTTGACAGACAGTTCTAAGGGAGATGTTTTTTGGTGGAGCTTGGAGTCCATCTGCTGGTCGAAGGAATACACTGCAGAGATTTATGAATGAGTGAGTGAGAATACAAATCTTTTGACCTGTTTTGAAATTTTATTTGTTTACATGAATTTGGATTACGAGGGCCACATATGGTTGTCTAATTGTGTTAGTTCACATGGATCAAGAGAGTTTTTAACTGCAATATTATATGTGTAGCGAAGTGAGCGAAATGGCTCGGGTCTGAGAGGGAATGACGGATTGAAATTCAAATATTAACAACTATTTAATTTGAGTTGTAATGTATTTGCTACTCCCAGCACCATTTATGAAGTACTTTAGAGGTACGCATTAGTAGACGTTTAGTGAACTCCGTAATTGAGTACACTTAGTTTGGCGAATACACTTTAACAAATAGCTTATATTTGATCAAACATGCATGAGACACAGTAATCGTGCTTCGTGTGTGCCACATTTTGGATTTCACACGGCAGATTATTATCCATGAGAAGACAGGCTGTCTCTGAGAAACATACTTACTCACTACTACTACTACTAATACTACTAATAAATATTATTATTATTATGGTTATTTATTCGACTGTTCCAACACTCTGTGATTTAGAGCTTATTGTGTTACATTACGACAGGTTTCTGACCCATAGTTTATTTCAAGAGATGGCCTACAAATGTGTACTTTTCATCACATTCACAATTTGATTAGGGCATTTGTCTTTTATATATTATCATATAAAGATAATAGAATGAGATTCCTTTATTCAGTTGGTTAACACGATCCGCATATATGGCTACAACTTTATAATAAAGAGCAGAGGATCTTGCCCCCTTCCATTTGCAAATGTTGCCCACTGATGATCCACTAAGCCTGAAATATGTTAAAGCAGGATTTTTTGCCGTGTTATTTTTTGTTGTAGGAAATTTGAAGGGACAATACGAAACATAAACCAAAAAAAAACATAACAAGAATAACTCTAATAAAATGTATATACCTAAAATAATCTATATCTATATATATATATATATATATATATATATATATATATATATATATATATATATATATATATATATATATAAACCAGAAAAGAAATAGAAAAATGAACAAGAAAAGATTATACACAGCTCCTATGATAGAACCCAAAACATGATTCATTCCGCCCTAGTATTTTTGATTGACAAAACATACTAAATATATGTATACATTTCTTTAATGCTATCTCCATGTAACATTGAAATAGGTTTAATGTACTGATCTTGTAAATTGTTGTTTTGTCTCTGTTTGTGTGTGGTTTGACAGACAATTCTAGGGGAGGTGTTTTTTGGGTGGAGCTTGGAGTCCATCTGCTGGTCGAAGGAATACACTGCAGAGATTTGTAAATGAGTGAGTGGGAATACAAATCTTTCTACCTGCTTTTGTAATGTTTTATTTGTTTACATGATTTTGGATTATGAGGGCCACATATGGTTGTGTAGTAGTGTTCATTTCTTATGGATCAAGAGGGTTATTATTAACTGATATAATTATTTTATGTGTAAAGTGAGAAAAAAGGATTGGAGCATATTCCGAAAGATTGTTAGAAAATAAATCAACCTCCCAGCACAATTTTCAAAGTACTTCCGAAGTACACATTAGTAGAAGTTTAATGAACTCCGTAAATACATACACCTAGTTTGACGAATGCACTTTACAAAATGGCTTATATTTGATAAAACGTACATGATACACATTAATCGTCCTTTTTGTGGTCCACACGTTGAATTTCTCAAGGATTATTATTATTAATATTTTTATTAGATTTATTTACTTTTTGTTTTATTGAGTATTTGGGTTTGTACTGCTACTACATGTCTCTTGAGCGATAACACTGGGATTTAGAGATGATGTATTGATATATATTACGACAATATTTATTAAGCTTTTTATTTTTTGGCTGAATATAGGCTTTGTACAACACTCAAACCAACTACTAAAACCAACAAATGAACAAACACACAGCGAAATGTTTTTGTACGTTGCCCTCCGTTTGTTTGGTGAGGGGAAAATATTCAAATGTCCCACGCGGTTCAGTGCTTCATAAAGTCGGTCTGGCAATATGTAATATTCAGCATTCATTGGTGTAAGATATCTACAGTTATTACTTTCAAGCAGATACGGTTTATAATCAGTCTTTCTGTAGCGCTCTAGCGTGCGGGGGCGGTGCGGACGGCCTCACCGCGAGGGGCCACCCAGCTGCTTTGTACTGGGCTCCGCCTCTCTGTCTTCAACTAGGTCCGGTAGAGTAGAATATCAGGCGCCGGCCGGCCGCTCTAACTTCATTCTTTCTCTTCTCGTCGACAGGGAGCAAGAGCAGCAACGATGTCCGGCCGAGGAAAAGGAGGCAAGGGGCTCGGGAAAGGAGGCGCCAAGCGTCACCGCAAAGTTCTTCGCGATAACATCCAGGGCATCACCAAGCCCGCTATCCGCCGTCTTGCGCGTCGTGGTGGCGTCAAGCGTATCTCCGGTCTGATCTACGAGGAGACCCGCGGTGTGCTGAAAGTGTTCCTGGAGAACGTGATCAGAGACGCCGTCACCTACACCGAGCACGCCAAGAGAAAGACCGTCACCGCCATGGATGTGGTGTACGCCCTGAAACGCCAGGGACGCACTCTTTACGGATTCGGAGGTTAAACGCTCGTCTAGAACAACGCAAACAACAACGGCTCTTTTAAGAGCCACCCACAAATCCACCCAAAGACAAGTTTTCCGTGTTTGAATAAGATACAGTAGTTGAATAACACTAAATTTCCCTATATAAAACGTCCCACTGCCCGTGAATTAGCAGATAAAGTGTGGAAATGCACTATGAAAGATATATTTAAGGATATCAGTATTATTGTGTGTGTGTGTGTGTGTACGCTATATATTTATAGATAATTTATACATATATGCCTACCAGTGTGTGTGTGTGTGTGTGTATATGTATACGCACGTGTGTTATTAAAGAATAGATTTTCATCATATAAATATCCGAGTCTGGGAATAAGAAGCGTCAGCGTAAAGTCAATTATTGTATGAGTTTTAGGTAGTTTTAGAGGACCGCCGTAGGATCTCCCGGCCATTCAACTGAACCAGACATTAGTTTACACGAAGGCAAAGTGATGAATAAACATACAGGCGCGCGTTTGTGCGCGCTCTCAAAGCGCATATGTCTTTATTTGTCCGCTTCTAAGCTAACGCATACGAAGCGTCAATTTTTACAAGGTATAAAACGGTCTTAAACTTAGTACACTTAGTCCTACACGGGGGCCGTCGCCTTCGCCGCTGTGTGCGCGGGAAGGCACACAAAGAGCAGGCTGCAGCAGCGGGTGGAGGGTGGAGGGTGGATGGGGTTGGGGGGGGGAGGGGGGAGGGGGGGAGGGGGGGAGGGGTATTACAGTGGAGCGAGCTGTGTTTGTCCAATGGTGGTTTGACGGCATTCGAAAGGCGTGACTCATGTTAATTAGACTAGCAGAGTGTAAATAACGTGGGGGTTAGTCGCCTCCCCCTCATTCTTCAGTCTAACTCGAAGACGAGCAGGATGCCTGAGCCAGCAAAGTCCGCCCCGAAGAAGGGCTCCAAGAAGGCCGTCACCAAGACCGCCGGCAAGGGAGGCAAGAAGCGCAGAAAGTCCAGGAAGGAGAGCTATGCCATCTACGTCTACAAGGTGCTGAAGCAGGTCCACCCCGACACCGGAATCTCCTCAAAGGCGATGGGTATCATGAACTCCTTCGTGAACGACATCTTCGAGCGCATCGCCGGTGAGTCTTCCCGCCTGGCTCACTACAACAAGCGTTCCACCATCACCTCCAGGGAGATCCAGACCGCCGTGCGCCTGCTTCTGCCCGGCGAGCTGGCCAAGCACGCCGTCTCCGAGGGAACAAAGGCCGTCACCAAGTACACCAGCTCCAAGTAAAGAGCGAACCCGCTCCGATCAAACCCAACGGCTCTTTTAAGAGCCACCCACGTTTTCCACTAAAGAGCAGCGTTCCGTGTCCCTTTTCTAATGTGTTTTAAAAAAAACACACACATTAAGTATTCATATACGTAGTGTGTGTGTGTGTGTGTGTGTGTATTGTAGTGAATGTGTATATTTATATGTATAAAAATAATAAATAAAATTGTGAACACACAATATATAGATATATATATATGTATATAGATATATATAGATATATATGTATATAGATATATGTGTATATATATATGTATATAGATATATGTGTGTATATATATATATATATATATATATATACACGTATATATATATATACGTATATATATATATATATAGATATATGTATATGTATATAGATATATGTATCTGTATATAGATATATGTATATGTATATAGATATATATATGTATATATATATAGATATGTGTATATATATATATATACGTATATATACGTATATATATATATATATATATATATATATATATATATATATATATATATATATATATATATATATATATAGATATATGTATATGTATATAGATATATGTATCTGTATATAGATATATGTATATGTATATAGATATATATATATATGTATATATATATATAGATATAGATATATAGATAGAAGAAATGGAAGGCGCATGATTCCCCATTATGTGCTGGGCTAAGCAGTGACTAGTGACACTAGTGACCAGTACATAGGTGGTCAATAAATCACACAAATAGTACATAAGAGGTGGTACAGCACAAAGTGTGTTTAAGAGATTATGCTATTCATGGGGAAGTGACATATTGCACAACGTCTATGCCTAGAGGAGATAAAAGTACACATATGTATGTACACATTTGCCACGTGCAAAGTGCTATAATTACTATAGCGCTAGATTATTATAGTGCTATAATTAAAGAACAGTTGAGCTTACCTATTAGTAACACAATCCCAATGATAAGCGTGTAACTGCTCTGCCCTATGACACATACTGTGACAAACTCTGTTGTAATTTGTTTCAAGAAAATACAGCCAATGAATCTAGAAATACACCAAAACTAGCTCCTAGTGAGCTGCATATAAACATGTGATTAGAAATCATATGTCGCTATGAATGATTAATGTTAAATGTAACCTATTTGTGGTGTTACTAACTTTTTCCTGCATCCATAAACAGAAAATCAGCTGTAAGACACACAAAACACACCCTACACGACTGTTGGTCCAACATCTGAGCTTCCACACCTGATGCTGCTAACGAGAGCCGCGTGTGAACGATAGAGCCAGGTGTGCTTCGTCTTACAAAGGCATAAATAAGCCCCCTCCCAGGTCAGCAAGCGAGACCCCAATTTTGGCGTCATGTTTGTCTTAACAGGCAGCAAGTAGAACCAGATCAGGGTAGTAAAGCAACACGCTTACTGTTTGGAGTAGAAATTTAGCTTATTATGCTGCTGCACACAGCTAGGCCTCAGAGTTCTACAGGTGCTGGTGGTTTAGGTATATTGATAAGTTAGGCCTCAGTTATGTAGTGTTTCTGCAGTGTTTTTAGGTCTATTTATATGTTAGGCCTGAGTAGTATAGTGCTTCTGCAGTGTTTTTAGGTATATTGATAAGTTAGGCATCAGTTATGTAGTGCTGCTGCAGCATTTTCAGGTATATTTATATGTTAGGTCTCATAAATATACCTGCACACACTGCAGCAGCACTACATTACTATGTTACGCCTGAGTATCATAGTGCTGCTTCAGTGTGTGCAGGTATATTTCTACGTTAGGCCTGTCTGTCATAGTGTTGCTGCAGCGTGTGCAGGTGTATTTAGAAGCTAGGCCTCAGTTCATCGGGTGCTGGTGGAATGCGTACGTGTAAGAGCCGCAGCTAGCCAACAAGGTTCTACAGCAGGTAGAGTGAGCGCGCAGGTAAAAGTAGGCACTAGGCCTCAGTGTTACAGTGCTGCTTCAGTGTGTTCAGGTTAATTTAGGAGCTAGGCCTCAGTAATAGGGTGCTGCTGCAGTGTTTTTTTCGTTATATTTATATGTTAGGCCTCAGTAGTATATACCTGCACACACTGCAGCAGCACTATAAGTTAGGGCTGAGTATCATAGTGCTGCTGCAGTGTGTGCAGGTACATTTAGGTGCTAGGCCTCAGTTATGTAGTGCTGCCGCAGAGTTTTCATGTCTATTTATATGTTAGGCCTGAGCAATATAGTGCTTCTGCAGCGTTTTTAGGTATATTGATTTGTTAGGCCTCAGTATTGTAGTGCTGCTTCAGTGTGTGCAGGTACATTTAGGAGCTAGGCCTCATAAATATACCCCCAAAAAAAACACTGCAGCAGCACCATTTTACTATGTTATGCCTCAGTAGTATATACCTGCACACACTGCAGCAGCACAAAGTTAGGGCTGAGTATCATAGTGCTGCTGCAGTGTGTGCAGGTACATTTAGGAGCTAGGCCTCAGTAATGTAGTGCTGCCGCAGCGTTTTTAAGTATCTTGATAAGTAAGGCCTCAGTTATGTAGTGCTGCCGCAGTGTTTTCTGGTCTATTTCTAAGTAAGGCCTCAGTAATGTAGTGCTGCTGCAGTGTTTTTAGGTATCTTGATAAGTAAGGCCTCAGTTATGTAGTGGTTCTGCAGAGTTTTTAGGTATATTGATTTGTTAGGCCTCAGTATTATAGTGCTGCTGCAGTGTGTGCAGGTACATTTAGGAGCTAGGCCTCAGTAATATAGTGCTTCTGCAGCGTATTTAGATCTATTTATATGTTAGGCCTGAGCAATATAGTGCTTCTGCAGCGTATTTAGGTCTATTTATATGTTAGGCCTGAGCAATATAGTGCTTCTGCAGTGTTTTTCGGTGTCTTGATAAGTTAGGCCTCAGTTATGTAGTGCTGCTGCAGCGTGTGCAGGTGTATTTAGAAGCTAGGCCTCAGAGTTCTACGGGTGCTTGTGGAATGCGTACGCGTAAGAGCCGCAGCTAGGCAACGAGGTTCTACAGCAGGTAGAGTGAGCGCGCAGGTAAAAGTAGGCACTAGGCCTCAGTATTATAGTGCTGCTGCAGTGTTTTTTTTTTAGTTATATTTATATGTTATGCCTCAGTAGTATATACCTGCACACACTGCAGCAGCACTATAAGTTAGGGCTGAGTATCATAGTGCTGCTGCAGTGTGTGCAGGTACATTTAGGAGCTAGGCCTCATAAATATACCAAAAAAAAACACTGCAGCAGCACCATTTTACTATGTTATGCCTCAGTAGAATATACCTGCACACACTGCAGCAGCACTAAGTTAGGGCTGAGTATCATAGTGCTGCTGCAGTGTGTGCAGGTACATTTAGGAGCTAGGCCTCAGTAATGTAGTGCTGCTGCAGTGTTTTTAAGTATCTTGATAAGTAAGGCCTCAGTAATGTAGTGCTGCTGCAGTGTTTTTAGGTATCTTGATAAGTAAGGGCTCAGTTATGTAGTGCTGCCGCAGTGTTTTTAGGTATCTTGATAAGTAAGGGCTCAGTTATGTAGTGCTGCCGCAGTGTTTTTAGGTATCTTGATAAGTAAGGGCTCAGTTATGTAGTGCTGCCGCAGTGTTTTTAGGTATCTTGATAAGTAAGGCCTCAGTTATGTAGTGGTTCTGCAGAGTTTTCATGTCTGTTTATATGTTAGGCCTGAGCAATATAGTGCTTCTGCAGCGTTTTTAGGTATATTGATTTGTTAGGCCTCAGTATTATAGTGCTGATTCAGTGTGTGCAGGTACATTTAGGAGCTAGGCCTCATATAAATAACAAAAAAAAACACTGCAGAGCACCATTTTACTATGTTATGCCTCAGTAGAATATACCTGCACACACTGCAGCAGCACTATAAGTTAGGGCTGAGTATCATAGGGCTGCTGCAGTGTGTGCAGGTACATTTAGGAGCTAGGCCTCAGTAATGTAGTGCTGCCGCAGTGTTTTCAGGTCTATTTAGATGTTAGCCCTGAGCAATATAGTGCTTCTGCAGCGTATTTAGGTCTATTTATATGTTAGGCCTGAGCAATATAGTGCTTCTGCAGTGTTTTTCGGTGTATTTAGAAGCTAGGCCTCAGAGTTCTACGGGTGCTTGTGGAACGCGTACGCGTAAGAGCCGCAGCTAGGCAACGAGGTTCTACAGCAGGTAGAGTGAGCGCGCAGGTAAAAGTAGGCACTAGGCCTCAGTGTTACAGTGCTGCTGCGGTGTGTTCAGGTAAAGTTAGGAGTTAGGCCTCAGTATTGCAGCGCTCGTGGAGTGTGAATTTAGCCGCTAGGCCTCAGCCTTCCGATTGACAGAATGTTCATGTAGGCCTTTACCTACTGCTATATTTGGATCTATTAAAAATGTTACCACAATAAAAGTGTGGCCTCACGCTCTTTTTTTTTTCTTCTGTATTAGGGTTCTGGGCGGTTGGGGTTGCAATGAATTAGTGTTATAGGGGATTAGGGTTGTAATAAATTAGAGTTAGGGTTGTAATAAATTAGGGTTATGGGGCTTAGGGTTACAATATATTAGGGTTATGGGGCTTAGGGTTAGAATATGTTAAGGTTATGGGGCTTAGGGTTAGAATATATTAGGGTTAGAATATGTTAGGGTTATGGGGCTTAGGGTTAGAATATGTTAGGGTTATGGTGCTTAGGGTTAGAATATATTAGGGTTAGAATATGTTAGGGTTATGGGGCTTAGGGTTAGAATATATTAGGGTTATGGGGCTTAGGGTTAGAATATGTTAGGGTTAGGGTGCTTAGGGTTAGAATATATTAGGGTTGAGGGGCTTAGGGTTAGAATATGTTAGGGTTAGGAGGTTTAGAGTTAGAATAAATTAGGGTTGGGGGGTCTTAGGGCTGGTGGAGGGCCGGTGTTTGGGGGAATTAGGGCTCGTTACCGGAGCGCCGAGTCGATTCAGGTGCGCCTAACGAGCCGCGCCCGGAGCCCGGGACCCACAAGAGCCGAGCGCTCCACGAGGAGCGCCGATCCGAGTGCGGGGCGCCGGCGACGAAGACCAGGCGGCGACAAAGACGCGTGGGAGTCGACTGCGGGAGTCGTCCATTCGCGCAACACACCGCGCGCGCACTGTGCTTTACGCACTCCACAAGGGCGCCCCGCAACACCAGCTAAACTACGCACACGCGCCTCACACACCCGACACGCTCTCGCCCACACTCTCCTCCGACGACACCCACGCCGTTCGCCCCGCTCGCGATACCCTTTCACGACATTATTACACGATAAGCACGCCAAATGCGCCGTTGCCCGTTCGGAGCGCGGCCGGCTCGGCGCGCTTCGAGGAGCGCCGCGAGAAAGGCGCCGTCCGCACGCCGCCCTTTCCGCCTTCACGACACGCGAGGGGGCCTCTCGGAGGCGGGAGAGTGCTTTAACGCTCGCCAGGTTGGCCACGCGCGCGGATTTCGTGCGAGAAACGCGGCGAGAAAACACAACGCGAGCCTGCAGCTGCGCCACGGCTGCACAGCACCGGCCGGGTTGAGTCTACAACGTTCTCATGCGGCGCTTAAGGGCCGCCCCCCTCGCCGCTGAGGGAGGTTCCACAGAACGCTACAGCAGCAGACACACAGTGCTCGCTCCAGCACGCAGCAAAGCAGAACGATGGCAGAAGTCGCTCCCGCCCCAGCCGCCTCGGCGCCCGCCAAGGCCCCCAAGAAGAAGGCGGCCGCCCGCCCCAAGAAGGCCGGCCCCAGCGTCGGCGAGCTTATCGTCAAGGCCGTCTCGGCATCCAAGGAGAGGAGCGGCGTGTCCCTCGCCGCCCTGAAGAAAGCCCTGGCTGCCGGCGGCTACGACGTGGAGAAGAACAACTCTCGCGTTAAGATCGCCGTCAAGAGCCTCGTCACCAAGGGCACTCTGGTGCAGACCAAAGGCACCGGCGCGTCGGGCTCTTTCAAGCTCAACAAGAAGCAGGCCGAGGCCAAGAAGAAGCCGGCCAAGAAGGCTGCTCCTAAAGCCAAGAAGCCCGCCGCCAAGAAACCGGCTGCCGCGAAAAAGCCCAAGAAGGTAGCGGCGAAGAAGCCCGCCGCGGCCAAGAAGTCTCCCAAAAAGGCCAAGAAACCCGCAGCGGCTGCGAAGAAGGCAACCAAGAGCCCCAAGAAGGCGAAGAAGCCGGCGGCTCCCAAGAAAGCCACCAAGAGCCCAAAGAAAGCCAAGGCTGTCAAGCCCAAAGCGGCCAAGCCCAAGGCGGCGAAGCCCAAGAAGGCTGCCCCCAAGAAGAAGTAAACGGTGCCGTTTACCTTCATGTTTTGTTCCTCTCTAACAACGGCTCTTTTAAGAGCCACCCACAGTTTCGTTTCAAAGAGCTTCCTTTGCTATAAACACGTACATATATGTATTCAAAGCATATAACAGTGTCTAATGTGTATGGCGTATGACACTATTTATCGTTGTATGATCTTCATTTTAACATACAAATACGGCTCCCATATAAGTAGCTGTCATAGCACAACCACAGCCACTGTAGGTATTCGTTTCATTAGTTTGTTTATTAGTTTATTTCTTTTCGTTTACAACTTTAGATTTATTTGAGCGGGAAGGCATAAGTCTCTGTCTGCAGCAGTAGGTCTCTGTCTCACACACACACAAAGCAGGCAGCACGAGGAGGAGGGGGAGGTGGGGGCCCAAAGCGAGCAGCGGAGGGCGGGCGCTGGCGTTGGACGGCGGACACGCGATTGGCTGTCTCAGCGCCAAGCGTTTACACTGCACGAGGAGGAGGGGGGAGGAGGCTGCACGAGGAGGAGGGGGGAGCGGCCGCTAGAGTTCGACGGCGGGGACGCTATTGGCTGTTGCTGCGCGAAGCTTGCAGCCAATAGGAACGTAGGCGCTTTTGCTTTATCAACAGCGCCCGGGAGCCTTCTCGCTTTATTTCAGCTTTGTTCAGCGAACACATCTGACCTGCATCATGAGCGGAAGAGGCAAAACCGGCGGCAAGGCTAGGGCCAAGGCCAAGACTCGCTCTTCCCGCGCTGGGCTGCAGTTCCCCGTGGGCCGTGTGCACAGGCTCCTGCGCAAAGGAAACTACGCAGAGCGTGTTGGCGCCGGTGCCCCCGTCTACCTTGCCGCCGTGCTGGAGTATCTTACCGCTGAGATTCTCGAGTTGGCCGGCAACGCCGCCCGCGACAACAAGAAGACTCGTATCATCCCCCGTCATCTGCAGCTGGCTGTTCGCAACGACGAGGAGTTGAACAAACTGCTCGGAGGAGTTACCATTGCCCAGGGTGGTGTGCTGCCCAACATTCAGGCTGTGCTTCTCCCCAAGAAGACCGAGAAGGCGGTCAAGGCCAAGTAAATCTCCGCTTCTTTGTCCATACCCAAAGGCTCTTTTAAGAGCCACCCAACTCTACTCAAAAAGTGCTACGTTTCCTCACCAGTAACACAACACGCAGTACATGTAATACACGCAAAATACGTGTAGTGCATATTCTATGAATTCCTTTATCACGTTACGTGATAAAGGAATAAACTAAAATGAAAATAGTATATATAACGCGATGTGTGTCTATATTTATATATATATATAGATATGGATATAGATATATATATATAGATATATATATAGATATAGATATATATAGATATATATAGATATACACATACATGCACACACTATTATGCTTTTGATCAATGAGTAAAAGCACTAAAACAATTGACAAGATAAATATTTACAAGCTGAAAATACCTAGATATATACACACGGGTGGGTATTATGTTCGTGTGTGCGGAGATAAGTATTGTTGAATAAACAAATGAGAGCGATCAACCTGCATTGCGTTTAGTGTACATAAAACCAGGCTGGACAGCAGTAAGCCGCCACTGTGTTCTAACAGCAGTATTTTGCGGTTCGGAATGACGGCCAATAGCGCGCAAGCTCGATTTTGAAGACGCCCTATCAGACGCTGGCAGCTCCGACACGTCCAATCGGCGACGAGCGGCTCTAAAGCTTAAAAGGGCCGTGAGGAGGCGAGGGAGCGTTATTCTCTTTCAAGAGTTCAGCGCCATGGCAAGAACGAAGCAGACCGCCCGCAAGTCCACCGGTGGCAAGGCCCCGAGGAAGCAGCTGGCCACCAAGGCAGCCCGCAAGAGCGCCCCGGCTACCGGCGGCGTGAAGAAGCCTCACCGTTACAGGCCCGGCACCGTCGCTCTGAGAGAGATCCGTCGCTACCAGAAATCCACTGAGCTGTTGATCCGCAAGCTGCCCTTCCAGCGCCTGGTGCGTGAGATCGCTCAGGACTTCAAGACCGATCTGCGCTTCCAGAGCTCCGCCGTCATGGCTCTGCAGGAGGCAAGCGAGGCGTACTTGGTGGGTCTGTTTGAAGACACTAACCTGTGCGCCATCCACGCCAAGAGAGTCACCATTATGCCTAAGGACATCCAGCTGGCCCGCCGTATCCGCGGAGAGCGCGCTTAAACGGAGCGCTTTGACGTTTTCCCTTAATACCCAACGGCTCTTTTAAGAGCCACCTACCTGTGTCTGTGCCAAAAGAGTTGTTTTTCTACATGCGTTTTATATGCATTTATATATATTATATTTATTATATAAAATTATACATTGTTTTGAGTACACTTAGTACTACTTTTGCATACAACATTCATATATATAATATATATATATATATATATATGTATATATATATATATATATATATATATATATATATATATATATATATATATATATATGTATATATATGTATATATTATATTCTGTGTATTATATATATTATATTATATGCGTGTGTGTATGTATGTATATATATGTGTATATATATATATATATATATATATATAATATATATATGTATGTATACATATATATATAATATATATGTATGTATACATACATATATTATATATATGTATGTATACATACACACATGCATATAATATATATAATTTATACATTGTTTTGAGTACACTTAGTACTACTTTTTCATACAACATTCATATATATATATATATGAATGTTGTATGAAAAAGTAGTACTAAGTGTACTCAAAACAATGTATACATTTAACATAACGTACATTTTATCAATATTTCGCGCCTTTTTAATAGCCAGCAATTACTAGAGCTTACTGCAATGGCTAAATACATAGAAACACACAAGCACAAGATTTATGAGCACATTATTGGTGAAATAATAGAGAAAGGCATCTATATATATATTATGTGTGTGTGCGTGAGTACTGAGGGAACTGCTGCATGTAACACTGATGGAGCTTGGATGCCACCGTGTGGTTCAACTGCACCATTGCATGCACTGTTATAAGTTGCAAGAGTTCTGTTATAAGTGTGTGTGTGGTGACATAAATTGAACTCTTCTTACTGAAAAAGGCATTGTTTCACTACACGGCGGCATCCATCAGTGTTACATGTGCAATGTAATATATACACACACATTGATATACTCGGTAATATTGTCATATTCTCTCTAGATATTAATATATACCTAGCTACATATATATATATATATATATATATATATATATATATATATATATATATATATATATATATATATATATATATATATATATCGTGAGGTTTACTTAATGTATAGATTATGGACGTATCATAAGACTTACAATATATTTATATACGCATGTTTTCATGTTTTAAGAGCTCTCTCTCTCTCTCTCTCTCTCTCTCTCTCTCTCTGTATATATATCTAAAAAATATATAGAAACGTTTTATATATTGTTCATATATACACATATATATGTGTTTGTGTGTGTGTGTTGTTAAACAGCGCAATTGCATTGATGAGGCTTAGTACCTTTTCATATGGACATGGAACATAAGACTTACTTCACTTTGTATATATAAGTGTATGTTGAGCTGACTACTTCACGTTTTAAGAGTTTGGATGCCACCATGTGGTTAAAGTTCTGTATTGCATTGCTCAAGAATATATCTATATAATTCTTGAGCATATATATTTATTGTTTTTTTCCTTTTTTTATGGAAAGAAAATTAGACATTCATGCAAACACACGCACACATATATATTGAGGCAATGTGTCTTTGCAATGTTTGAGCATATCTTGTGGCTGTGTATGAGACTATGTCCAAAACCACATTGACTCGTAAATATAAAGGAAAAATCAAATGTAGATATCCCATTTAAACTTTTTATTTGGAATTATTTATTGGGTCCAGGAGATGGCAGCAACGTCACATTCCTTAAATTACATCTTCTCTCTAATTGCAGGGCAAATATTATATGTAATACAGATAAACTTTGTGGAAAGGTCCAAATTGGCTTGACTCTGGTTTTTCATCTTACTATTGGTAATAATCAATCTAATCAATCTATATTTTCCTGGGACAATATACAATTACCTTTAATACATGTAAATAAATGAAAATAGTAATACTACTACTTGTAATGATGATGATGATGATGATAATAATAATCATAATAATGTTAATTACTAAATGACTAATAATAAAATTAATAATTATACATAATATCACCAATCATATAATAACAATAAATTATGAGTAATAAACTCTTAATAGTAAATAAAATGACTAATATTACCATTACTAATAGTAATACAAATTACTTATATGAACATTTATAATACTACTACTACTCCTACTCCTACTACTACTACTACTACTACTACTACTAATAATAATAATAATAATAATAATAATAATAACAATCAGAATGATACTACTAATAATTAATAATAACAAATTATTATTCACTATTTATTAATAAAGCATTATTAATATTTATTATACGTAATCAAATTTACCAACATTAACACTAATATAATTAATGATATTATGGCGTTAATAAAAAAATTAATAATTAAACAAAAAAATAAAATATAATAATAATAAATATTCTTATTCTTATTATAATTTTTTTTATTATTATTATTATGACTTTCTTTGGTATTTGACCATAGGGTGATTTTTTTAGACACGTGTACATGGCACTACTAAGACTTTAGTCTCTCTCTCTCTCTCTCTCTCTCTCTACACACACACACACACACTATATATATATATATATATATATATATATATATATATATATATATATATATATATATATATATATATATATATAATAAAGATATATATTATATGTATATTCTCCGGCCACGGGTGGAGTGTCTGGAGTGCTAGTTTGTTGGCTATCTGGGCTGCTAGCTAGGTGAGTGAAGCTAAATTAGCGATTAGCATGTACCATTAAATTGGCCAAATATACTGCACTAAACTAGCAGGTAGGTGTTCATTCTGTCCCCTGTGTATGTATTTTATATTGTGATTAGTGTATTTAGCCACAGTGTTGTTGAAACTCGCCTACATGAGCGGTTGCTATGGCTTCCGAATAGGTAACTAGGCGCTAGCATAGCTTAGCTTAGCTTAGCGTGCGGGTTTGTTTACGTTTTCGTGGTTCACAAAATGGCGGCCATTCCCTTCTCTAGGTCAGAGGTCAGAGGTCACGAGGTACAGCGAATTTGATGTGTAGTTTATTAATGTAATTGCATTAAATTATCTTTTTACGGGGCAAAGTTTAACTGCAATGTCCATTCCCCCACTCTCTAAAAATCTACCGTTTGTGGATATTTGGTTTTCCTTAAATGGCCGCCATTTTGCGTAATTCTGCTCGCTAAATATTGCTTACACAAGTTAAGAGTTACTAAACGTTGAAGCAATACATGTTTTTTGGCCGTGCTTTTAATTTCTAACTATTTTGGATAGAAGAAAGAAATACATTTTTGGAGCTAAGGTTAAAGGCAAGATTTAAACCGCTACTCTCTGACAAGTGAACCAAGTCTTTAGGACACATTTAAATATTTCATCATTGGTATACTTGACTTGAGTCCTAAGAAATAATTAAATCTTTACTAATTATGTCATTGGCGTTCTGTCCAATTGTTAAGGTGTATTTTAAGGTGTGTTAATATGTGTAATAATAATTATAACATGAATAATGTTAATTTGTTGTGTATATATATATAGTTATATATGAGTTATTTATTTATTTAATGCTATCTCTATGGAAGGTTGAAATAGGTTTAATGTACTGATCTTGTTTTTTGGTGGAGCTTGCAGCCCATCTGCTGGTCGAATGCAGACACTGCAAAGAATTATGAATGAGTGGGTGAGAAAGCAAATCTTTTTACCTGTTTTGAAATGTTTTATTTGTTTACATGAATTTGGATTAGGGGGGCCACATATGGTGGTCTAATACTGTTATTTCACATGGATCAGGAGAAATTTTCACTGAACCAAATATCTTATGTGTAGAGTGAGTGAAAAGGATTGGGGCATAGTGCGAATTATTGACATGAATTCGAATAATAACAAATATTTTATTTGAGTTGTCAATTATTTACAAAGCCCAGCACAATTTTTGAAGTACTTTAGAGGTACACATTAGTAGAAGTTTAATGAACTCTGTAATTGAGTACACTTAGTTTGACGAATACACTTGAAAACTCTTTTCTATTTGATAAAACATACATGAGACACAGTAATCGTGCTTCGTGTGTTCCACAATTTGGATTTCACAAGGCATATTATTGTCCATGAGAAGACAGGCTTTCTCTGAGAAACCTACTTACTCACTACTACTACTACTACTACTACTACTACTACTAATAATAATAATAATAATAATAATAATAATAATAATGATTATTATTATTATTATTATTATTATTATTATTATTATTATTATTATTATTATTATTATTATTATTATGGTAGTTGTTGTTGTTGTATCTTGCAAGATGTTTTTCCCCCCCTTCCATTTGCAAAAGTTGCCCACTGGTGATCCACTAAGCAGTACATATGTTAAGGCATTTCATTTGTTGTATTATTTCTTTTTTGTTTGGGTACATTTGAAGGGACAAAATGAAACAGAAAACAAATGAAACTAACACAAATAAATATATTATAATGTATATACATAAAATAATATATATATAAAACACATAAGACATAGAAAAAGAAACTAAAAGATATATGTGAAATGATATGAAATTATATGTATGTTCATGTATTTATTATTATATGTGTGTGGATGTGTGTGTGAGAGTGAGCTTGTGTATATCCATAATATGCTATAATTGATGTTTACCTTTTTTCTCTTTTCCAACCACTTCCTTCAACGTGTCCCAGCATTTATTTTGTATGCATGAAAAGATATTAATATTAAGACATTTTAAACATAATAAATGTATTAATAATTTTATGTAATGCTATCTCCATGTAACATTGACATAGGTTTAATGTACTGATCTTGTAAATTGTTGTTTTGTCTTTGTTTGTGTGTGGTTTGACAGACAGTTCTAAGGGAGATGTTTTTTGGTGGAGCTTGGAGTCCATCTGCTGGTCGAAGGAATACACTGCAGAGATTTATGAATGAGTGAGTGAGAATACAAATCTTTTGACCTGTTTTGAAATTTTATTTGTTTACATGAATTTGGATTACGAGGGCCACATATGGTTGTCTAATTGTGTTAGTTCACATGGATCAAGAGAGTTTTTAACTGCAATATTATATGTGTAGCGAAGTGAGCGAAATGGCTCGGGTCTGAGAGGGAATGACGGATTGAAATTCAAATATTAACAACTATTTAATTTGAGTTGTAATGTATTTGCTACTCCCAGCACCATTTATGAAGTACTTTAGAGGTACGCATTAGTAGACGTTTAGTGAACTCCGTAATTGAGTACACTTAGTTTGGCGAATACACTTTAACAAATAGCTTATATTTGATCAAACATGCATGAGACACAGTAATCGTGCTTCGTGTGTGCCACATTTTGGATTTCACACGGCAGATTATTATCCATGAGAAGACAGGCTGTCTCTGAGAAACATACTTACTCACTACTACTACTACTAATACTACTAATAAATATTATTATTATTATGGTTATTTATTCGACTGTTCCAACACTCTGTGATTTAGAGCTTATTGTGTTACATTACGACAGGTTTCTGACCCATAGTTTATTTCAAGAGATGGCCTACAAATGTGTACTTTTCATCACATTCACAATTTGATTAGGGCATTTGTCTTTTATATATTATCATATAAAGATAATAGAATGAGATTCCTTTATTCAGTTGGTTAACACGATCCGCATATATGGCTACAACTTTATAATAAAGAGCAGAGGATCTTGCCCCCTTCCATTTGCAAATGTTGCCCACTGATGATCCACTAAGCCTGAAATATGTTAAAGCAGGATTTTTTGCCGTGTTATTTTTTGTTGTAGGAAATTTGAAGGGACAATACGAAACATAAACCAAAAAAAAACATAACAAGAATAACTCTAATAAAATGTATATACCTAAAATAATCTATATCTATATATATATATATATATATATATATATATATATATATATATATATATAAACCAGAAAAGAAATAGAAAAATGAACAAGAAAAGATTATACACAGCTCCTATGATAGAACCCAAAACATGATTCATTCCGCCCTAGTATTTTTGATTGACAAAACATACTAAATATATGTATACATTTCTTTAATGCTATCTCCATGTAACATTGAAATAGGTTTAATGTACTGATCTTGTAAATTGTTGTTTTGTCTCTGTTTGTGTGTGGTTTGACAGACAATTCTAGGGGAGGTGTTTTTTGGGTGGAGCTTGGAGTCCATCTGCTGGTCGAAGGAATACACTGCAGAGATTTGTAAATGAGTGAGTGGGAATACAAATCTTTCTACCTGCTTTTGTAATGTTTTATTTGTTTACATGATTTTGGATTATGAGGGCCACATATGGTTGTGTAGTAGTGTTCATTTCTTATGGATCAAGAGGGTTATTATTAACTGATATAATTATTTTATGTGTAAAGTGAGAAAAAAGGATTGGAGCATATTCCGAAAGATTGTTAGAAAATAAATCAACCTCCCAGCACAATTTTCAAAGTACTTCCGAAGTACACATTAGTAGAAGTTTAATGAACTCCGTAAATACATACACCTAGTTTGACGAATGCACTTTACAAAATGGCTTATATTTGATAAAACGTACATGATACACATTAATCGTCCTTTTTGTGGTCCACACGTTGAATTTCTCAAGGATTATTATTATTAATATTTTTATTAGATTTATTTACTTTTTGTTTTATTGAGTATTTGGGTTTGTACTGCTACTACATGTCTCTTGAGCGATAACACTGGGATTTAGAGATGATGTATTGATATATATTACGACAATATTTATTAAGCTTTTTATTTTTTGGCTGAATATAGGCTTTGTACAACACTCAAACCAACTACTAAAACCAACAAATGAACAAACACACAGCGAAATGTTTTTGTACGTTGCCCTCCGTTTGTTTGGTGAGGGGAAAATATTCAAATGTCCCACGCGGTTCAGTGCTTCATAAAGTCGGTCTGGCAATATGTAATATTCAGCATTCATTGGTGTAAGATATCTACAGTTATTACTTT
This sequence comes from Astyanax mexicanus, assembly GCF_023375975.1. NCBI lineage: Eukaryota > Metazoa > Chordata > Actinopteri > Characiformes > Acestrorhamphidae > Astyanax > Astyanax mexicanus. Next base: position 12,172,463 of record NC_064432.1, on the reverse strand, counting down.
CAAGCAGATACGGTTTATAATCAGTCTTTCTGTAGCGCTCTAGCGTGCGGGGGCGGTGCGGACGGCCTCACCGCGAGGGGCCACCCAGCTGCTTTGTACTGGGCTCCGCCTCTCTGTCTTCAACTAGGTCCGGTAGAGTAGAATATCAGGCGCCGGCCGGCCGCTCTAACTTCATTCTTTCTCTTCTCGTCGACAGGGAGCAAGAGCAGCAACGATGTCCGGCCGAGGAAAAGGAGGCATCTGAGCGCGAGGAGAGAGAGCGAGTGTTAGACCGCAGCGCCTCGCGGTGTCTGCGGTCCCTTCTTGGCAGCGTTTTCATTGGCGGATTTTATCCTCGAAAATCTGCCACTTGGGGCTTTTCGCGGACTGTGTGGACTGTGTATTTACAGCGCTTCCCGTGCTCCGGTGAAACGCGGTGGTCCGCCATTTTGGGAGCGTTAATTACCTCCCGGACTATCATGGCGGCTCACGCTTCTGCTGAGAGGTATGCTCGTTACTGGGCTAAACTTAAATATGTCGGCTCTGGTGATCCGCCCGACAGAAACACTGTTGGAAACATGATTCTTGACTCAGACTGGATTACCGCGCAAGACCTCCTATCTTTCATAGCTCTGCCCAACAGGAATGAATTTGAAGTCTGTTTCAACAACGAGCGTGGATTAAAGATTTTTATGGATTTTTTCTCCGGCAACCTAACAAAATGGAAGGACTTCGAGATGTTTACACCCACCAACCTTGAGGTAAAAAACATCTTCGTCAAACTCTGGACTGGACGTATCTGTGACCAAGACGTGGAAACGTACTTGAAAAGATTTTGTGACGTTTTAAAACCTGTGGTGAAGCCAGTTGATAATCTTGGCATCTGGTACGGTGTTCGAAAATACACTGTAAAGATGAAGAGAGACAGCAGTGGAAAACTTCTACCTATTCCAAACTCCTTCTCTCTGGGTCCCTTTAACGGGAAAATATTCTATCAAGGCCAAGTACAATCCTGCTTCATCTGCCAGTCACCCAATCATCAAGCTAAAGACTGTTCTACAACTAAATGTTGGCATTGCGGCACCACCGGTCACAAATCAGCAGAGTGCAACAACACCGAAGTCTGCAGCCTGTGTGGTGCCAAGGAACACAATTATTTCCAATGTCCAAGCTCATATGTAAACAGACTGAAAAAGATGTTCAAACCAACTGCTGCTAAAGAAAAAGCACAGCAATCTGAACAAACCCAACCAACAAACCAAGCGGAAAACAAAGATAAAGACGACGAACAACAAAGAGCGGAGGATACTCAGAAGCAGCTTCCCGAGGATGTCCCTCTGCCTGAAAGCTCCAGAGAATCTTCAGGGGACAGCAGCACAGGCTCCGGCTCCAGCAATCAGACCTCAGCAGTAGAGATGGAGGGGAACGACGAGGAGTCGTACGAGAGTGCTACGGAGGAAGAATTTAGCTCCGACTCCCTCACTCCAGAAGCAAAGAAAACCATGGACTTCAGTAGACCACAGTCCAGCCGTGATGGAAGAGGGACAAGAGCAGCTCCTGGCAACATCATTGACGGGAAACGGAAGATGGACAGCTCCTCTGGATCCGAAGGTACCAGAACTGTCCTTGCCGCTCCTAAAGCCAGAAAAAAGAAACCATGACTTTTAATCTAATTTGTGCTGTTTAGTTTTTATATGTAATAATGTGAATCTCTATTTTTAATTATGCCAACATCTTCTCTTACGGTAGCTTCGTGCAACCTAAGAGGAATCCAGTCTGTTAAGAATAGGATTCCTAAGATAAATATCTTATTACAGCAAAAACTAGACATTATTTGTGTACAAGAAACAAGATTGAAAACTGTAAATGACATGAAAAATGTAATGGATTGTTGGAAAATAGGAAAAAGTTTTTTATCTATAGGTCAGAGTCCTGCTGATGGCATAGGTATTTTTTTCTATACTGATAAAATCAGTATTATTAAATATAGAGAACCCGTTCCAGGTCGTATTATGTATTTAGATTTCTTCTTTTATAATAAAAAGGTGAGATTAATTAATATATATACACCACAGGATAGAATAAGTAAAATTAAAATATTTAATAAGATTAAAATATTATTGTGTGTTGGTTTTCACACAATCTTATGTGGTGACTTTAATACCGTTACTGATATTAAAGATAAATTCCCAGTTAAAAAAAATAGTATAGGAAGACAAGGACTTATTTTAAAAGATATCATGTGTAATTATAAAATGTTAGATACATATAGAGCCTTATATCCTCAAGGTTGTGATTATACTAGATTTGATACAATATATAAATCTAGAATAGACCGTATTTATGTTAATGATAAATTTAATATTAAATCATATATAAATAAACTAATGTTAAACTCCGATCATCTAACAGTAATAGTTAATATTCAATTTAAAGATGTTATTAATAAAAGCTTTTGGAAATTAAATACACAATTATTAAAATATGATAATATAGATAATGAGGTTAAATATGAAATTAAACAAATTTTTACTTTAAAAGATCTTATGAACAACCTTGATTTCTGGGAATTATTTAAAATAAGAATTAAAACATTTCTAAAATTTAAAAGTATAGAAATTAATAAATTAAAAAATGATGAATATAAAGAATGTATTAATAGATATATATCTTTAAAACAATTAAAAGATATAGATATAATTGAGGCTCTAGAACTTAAAGATATTAAAAGAAAACTAGATAATTTTAATAATGACACACTATCTAATCTACAAAACCAGCTTAGAATAGATTCAGATGTAATTTTGAACCCATCCCACATTGCTGAACTATTTCATAAAAAAAGGAATTCTGGTATAACTGAAATAAAAAATAGTGACGGTATTTTAATCTCTGACTTTGAACAAATTAAAGACACCATTAGAAAACAGTGTGAAGAAATGTACTCTGACATTGATATTAATGAAAACGACATGCTGGGTTTTCTTAATGATAAATACTCTGAACACTACGATTTTTTAGATAATGACATAACTGAAAGTGAGGTAGAAATAGCCATTAAACAACTAAATACAAAGAAATCTCCGGGTAAAGACGGACTCCCGTCTGAATTTTACCAACAGTACAGTAAAGAACTAATAGGAATTCTGACACAAGTTTTTAATGAAGGTATTTCTAGGGGTTTTATGGGTGACACTTTCTATGAAGGGGTTTTATCTTTACTGTATAAAAAAGGAGACAACTCTGATATAAATAACTATAGGCACCTCACAATGATGAACTTAGACTATAAAATTTATGCTAAAGTGTTAATGAATAGATTGAGTGATGTTTTAGACCTTATTATAATAAAAGAACAAACGTGTGCTGTAAAGGGCAGACTTATTTGGGACAACCTGTGTTCCCTTAGACAGATCATTTATGAAAGTGGACAAAATTTTTATATTGTGGCTTTTGATCAAAAAAAGGCCTTTGATTATATTTCAAGGTCATATTTGTTCCAAGTTTTAAAAATGTACAACTTCTCTAATAAATTCATTAATATGATAAAAGTATTATATGCAAAATCTAAAATCCAAATTAATGTTAACGGCTCTTTGACCGAGTACTTTGATATGGCTAGAGGAATAAAACAAGGCTGTCCCTTGAGTGCTGCTCTATATGTTTTAGCCATCAGTCCTCTAATTAAAAAAATAAGACAAGACACAACAATACAAGGTATCAAAATGAATGAGGATACAGTCAAAATAACAGCATATGCTGATGATATCTCTGTTATAGTTAAAACTAAAGAAGATTTTAATATTATCATGAATCATTTTAAAAATTATGAAAAAGCATCTGGTGCTAAACTAAATATGTCTAAGTCAGAGTGTGTGTGGATCGGAGATCATGAAAAGAAGTTTCAAATTGATGTCCCAGAAAAAGACCAAATTAAAATTTTAGGTGTTTATTTTGAGAATGGCGACTGTGTCAATAATAATTGGGAAAAAAAGGAGAGAATCATTACTGAAGAAATAAAAAAATGGACTTACACTAAATTAAGTTATAAAGCAAGGATAAATATAATGAAAACATACATATTAGCAAAAGTTATGTTTATATCATGCGTTTTTCCACCTACAGAACACTGGGTTAAAATTTTTAATAAAATATGTGTAAAATTTTTATGGAATACAAACAGAGAAGTAACAAAACGGGTTTTTATTTATAAAAGTAAAGAATTGGGTGGTTTAGGAGCTATTGATTTATCACTTAAAACTAGGATTGCAGCAATAAAGATAATCGCAAATGGATTAAATAGACAAGTTAATTGGATAGGGAACATCACAAATTGGAAACAAAAAATAAAAGGTAAAGCTAGAGGTAAAATTCCTTATTATAAACTTATGTATAGTGATTTTATAAACAGATATGAAATGTATAATATTGACTGGGTAAATGACTCTAATAAGAAAATTTATAATTTACTGTGTGATAAAATTTATGGGAGTGAAATCAGTTTTAAACTTCTTTCCACTGATGAAAATAAAATTTGTATAAAGAATATTTCAAGTCCTAACCTCTCTGAAAAAATGAGAGATGTTTCATGGTTAGTTGCAGTCAGAAGACTGCCTGTTAGAGCTGTGGTTCGTTGGAGCTGCTTTGTTAAAACTGTACAGTGTCCAATGCCTAATTGTACACATGAAGAGACTCTTGACCACTTTTTAGTTGAATGCTATCGCTCTAAACAAGTTTGGACAATGTTACAAAATATTGGACTGAAAGTTATTATTAATGTCAGTTCTGTTGCCTATGGCATATTTGATGTTGGCGTATCTGATGATTTTTGTGATTTTTATTGGTTTATCATATGTTTAACTAAACATCAACTATGGAAAACCAGGTCTAGAATGACCATAGACCACTTGTTTGTACCAGCTGAAGTGGTTTTTAAAAATATTATAAAAACTTTAAAACAAACTAGAACCTTAAAATTAATATTTAAAAATCCCCTCTTATGGGATTCTCTATCTCTTTAACCTTTTTAAAAAAAAAAAAAAAAAAAAAAAAAACTGTGGGGATCCAAGGTAATGGTGTTTTTGCATTTTCTTTTTCTTTTATTTTTTATTATTATATATATATATATCTTTTGTTTGTTTGTTTTCCAATAATTTGTATAATTTTCTATAAGATGTTAGCTGATGTATCTTTTCGAGCTTATATCTGACTTTTTTCCTTAATAAAGAGCCCCTATAGCCTGAAAAAAAAAAAAAAAAAGAAAAGGAGGCAAGGGGCTCGGGAAAGGAGGCGCCAAGCGTCACCGCAAAGTTCTTCGCGATAACATCCAGGGCATCACCAAGCCCGCTATCCGCCGTCTTGCGCGTCGTGGTGGCGTCAAGCGTATCTCCGGTCTGATCTACGAGGAGACCCGCGGTGTGCTGAAAGTGTTCCTGGAGAACGTGATCAGAGACGCCGTCACCTACACCGAGCACGCCAAGAGAAAGACCGTCACCGCCATGGATGTGGTGTACGCCCTGAAACGCCAGGGACGCACTCTTTACGGATTCGGAGGTTAAACGCTCGTCTAGAACAACGCAAACAACAACGGCTCTTTTAAGAGCCACCCACAAATCCACCCAAAGACAAGTTTTCCGTGTTTGAATAAGATACAGTAGTTGAATAACACTAAATTTCCCTATATAAAACGTCCCACTGCCCGTGAATTAGCAGATAAAGTGTGGAAATGCACTATGAAAGATATATTTAAGGATATCAGTATTATTGTGTGTGTGTGTGTGTGTACGCTATATATTTATAGATAATTTATACATATATGCCTACCAGTGTGTGTGTGTGTGTGTGTATATGTATACGCACGTGTGTTATTAAAGAATAGATTTTCATCATATAAATATCCGAGTCTGGGAATAAGAAGCGTCAGCGTAAAGTCAATTATTGTATGAGTTTTAGGTAGTTTTAGAGGACCGCCGTAGGATCTCCCGGCCATTCAACTGAACCAGACATTAGTTTACACGAAGGCAAAGTGATGAATAAACATACAGGCGCGCGTTTGTGCGCGCTCTCAAAGCGCATATGTCTTTATTTGTCCGCTTCTAAGCTAACGCATACGAAGCGTCAATTTTTACAAGGTATAAAACGGTCTTAAACTTAGTACACTTAGTCCTACACGGGGGCCGTCGCCTTCGCCGCTGTGTGCGCGGGAAGGCACACAAAGAGCAGGCTGCAGCAGCGGGTGGAGGGTGGAGGGTGGATGGGGTTGGGGGGGGGGAGGGGGGAGGGGGGGAGGGGGGGAGGGGTATTACAGTGGAGCGAGCTGTGTTTGTCCAATGGTGGTTTGACGGCATTCGAAAGGCGTGACTCATGTTAATTAGACTAGCAGAGTGTAAATAACGTGGGGGTTAGTCGCCTCCCCCTCATTCTTCAGTCTAACTCGAAGACGAGCAGGATGCCTGAGCCAGCAAAGTCCGCCCCGAAGAAGGGCTCCAAGAAGGCCGTCACCAAGACCGCCGGCAAGGGAGGCAAGAAGCGCAGAAAGTCCAGGAAGGAGAGCTATGCCATCTACGTCTACAAGGTGCTGAAGCAGGTCCACCCCGACACCGGAATCTCCTCAAAGGCGATGGGTATCATGAACTCCTTCGTGAACGACATCTTCGAGCGCATCGCCGGTGAGTCTTCCCGCCTGGCTCACTACAACAAGCGTTCCACCATCACCTCCAGGGAGATCCAGACCGCCGTGCGCCTGCTTCTGCCCGGCGAGCTGGCCAAGCACGCCGTCTCCGAGGGAACAAAGGCCGTCACCAAGTACACCAGCTCCAAGTAAAGAGCGAACCCGCTCCGATCAAACCCAACGGCTCTTTTAAGAGCCACCCACGTTTTCCACTAAAGAGCAGCGTTCCGTGTCCCTTTTCTAATGTGTTTTAAAAAAAACACACACATTAAGTATTCATATACGTAGTGTGTGTGTGTGTGTGTGTGTGTATTGTAGTGAATGTGTATATTTATATGTATAAAAATAATAAATAAAATTGTGAACACACAATATATAGATATATATATATGTATATAGATATATATAGATATATATGTATATAGATATATGTGTATATATATATGTATATAGATATATGTGTGTATATATATATATATATATATATATATATATATATACACGTATATATATATACGTATATATATATATATATAGATATATGTATATGTATATAGATATATGTATCTGTATATAGATATATGTATATGTATATAGATATATATATGTATATATATATAGATATGTGTATATATATATATATACGTATATATACGTATATATATATATATATATATATATATATATATATATATATATATATATATAGATATATGTATATGTATATAGATATATGTATCTGTATATAGATATATGTATATATATATATATATAGATATAGATATATAGATAGAAGAAATGGAAGGCGCATGATTCCCCATTATGTGCTGGGCTAAGCAGTGACTAGTGACACTAGTGACCAGTACATAGGTGGTCAATAAATCACACAAATAGTACATAAGAGGTGGTACAGCACAAAGTGTGTTTAAGAGATTATGCTATTCATGGGGAAGTGACATATTGCACAACGTCTATGCCTAGAGGAGATAAAAGTACACATATGTATGTACACATTTGCCACGTGCAAAGTGCTATAATTACTATAGCGCTAGATTATTATAGTGCTATAATTAAAGAACAGTTGAGCTTACCTATTAGTAACACAATCCCAATGATAAGCGTGTAACTGCTCTGCCCTATGACACATACTGTGACAAACTCTGTTGTAATTTGTTTCAAGAAAATACAGCCAATGAATCTAGAAATACACCAAAACTAGCTCCTAGTGAGCTGCATATAAACATGTGATTAGAAATCATATGTCGCTATGAATGATTAATGTTAAATGTAACCTATTTGTGGTGTTACTAACTTTTTCCTGCATCCATAAACAGAAAATCAGCTGTAAGACACACAAAACACACCCTACACGACTGTTGGTCCAACATCTGAGCTTCCACACCTGATGCTGCTAACGAGAGCCGCGTGTGAACGATAGAGCCAGGTGTGCTTCGTCTTACAAAGGCATAAATAAGCCCCCTCCCAGGTCAGCAAGCGAGACCCCAATTTTGGCGTCATGTTTGTCTTAACAGGCAGCAAGTAGAACCAGATCAGGGTAGTAAAGCAACACGCTTACTGTTTGGAGTAGAAATTTAGCTTATTATGCTGCTGCACACAGCTAGGCCTCAGAGTTCTACAGGTGCTGGTGGTTTAGGTATATTGATAAGTTAGGCCTCAGTTATGTAGTGTTTCTGCAGTGTTTTTAGGTCTATTTATATGTTAGGCCTGAGTAGTATAGTGCTTCTGCAGTGTTTTTAGGTATATTGATAAGTTAGGCATCAGTTATGTAGTGCTGCTGCAGCATTTTCAGGTATATTTATATGTTAGGTCTCATAAATATACCTGCACACACTGCAGCAGCACTACATTACTATGTTACGCCTGAGTATCATAGTGCTGCTTCAGTGTGTGCAGGTATATTTCTACGTTAGGCCTGTCTGTCATAGTGTTGCTGCAGCGTGTGCAGGTGTATTTAGAAGCTAGGCCTCAGTTCATCGGGTGCTGGTGGAATGCGTACGTGTAAGAGCCGCAGCTAGCCAACAAGGTTCTACAGCAGGTAGAGTGAGCGCGCAGGTAAAAGTAGGCACTAGGCCTCAGTGTTACAGTGCTGCTTCAGTGTGTTCAGGTTAATTTAGGAGCTAGGCCTCAGTAATAGGGTGCTGCTGCAGTGTTTTTTTCGTTATATTTATATGTTAGGCCTCAGTAGTATATACCTGCACACACTGCAGCAGCACTATAAGTTAGGGCTGAGTATCATAGTGCTGCTGCAGTGTGTGCAGGTACATTTAGGTGCTAGGCCTCAGTTATGTAGTGCTGCCGCAGAGTTTTCATGTCTATTTATATGTTAGGCCTGAGCAATATAGTGCTTCTGCAGCGTTTTTAGGTATATTGATTTGTTAGGCCTCAGTATTGTAGTGCTGCTTCAGTGTGTGCAGGTACATTTAGGAGCTAGGCCTCATAAATATACCCCCAAAAAAAACACTGCAGCAGCACCATTTTACTATGTTATGCCTCAGTAGTATATACCTGCACACACTGCAGCAGCACAAAGTTAGGGCTGAGTATCATAGTGCTGCTGCAGTGTGTGCAGGTACATTTAGGAGCTAGGCCTCAGTAATGTAGTGCTGCCGCAGCGTTTTTAAGTATCTTGATAAGTAAGGCCTCAGTTATGTAGTGCTGCCGCAGTGTTTTCTGGTCTATTTCTAAGTAAGGCCTCAGTAATGTAGTGCTGCTGCAGTGTTTTTAGGTATCTTGATAAGTAAGGCCTCAGTTATGTAGTGGTTCTGCAGAGTTTTTAGGTATATTGATTTGTTAGGCCTCAGTATTATAGTGCTGCTGCAGTGTGTGCAGGTACATTTAGGAGCTAGGCCTCAGTAATATAGTGCTTCTGCAGCGTATTTAGATCTATTTATATGTTAGGCCTGAGCAATATAGTGCTTCTGCAGCGTATTTAGGTCTATTTATATGTTAGGCCTGAGCAATATAGTGCTTCTGCAGTGTTTTTCGGTGTCTTGATAAGTTAGGCCTCAGTTATGTAGTGCTGCTGCAGCGTGTGCAGGTGTATTTAGAAGCTAGGCCTCAGAGTTCTACGGGTGCTTGTGGAATGCGTACGCGTAAGAGCCGCAGCTAGGCAACGAGGTTCTACAGCAGGTAGAGTGAGCGCGCAGGTAAAAGTAGGCACTAGGCCTCAGTATTATAGTGCTGCTGCAGTGTTTTTTTTTTAGTTATATTTATATGTTATGCCTCAGTAGTATATACCTGCACACACTGCAGCAGCACTATAAGTTAGGGCTGAGTATCATAGTGCTGCTGCAGTGTGTGCAGGTACATTTAGGAGCTAGGCCTCATAAATATACCAAAAAAAAACACTGCAGCAGCACCATTTTACTATGTTATGCCTCAGTAGAATATACCTGCACACACTGCAGCAGCACTAAGTTAGGGCTGAGTATCATAGTGCTGCTGCAGTGTGTGCAGGTACATTTAGGAGCTAGGCCTCAGTAATGTAGTGCTGCTGCAGTGTTTTTAAGTATCTTGATAAGTAAGGCCTCAGTAATGTAGTGCTGCTGCAGTGTTTTTAGGTATTTTGATAAGTAAGGGCTCAGTTATGTAGTGCTGCCGCAGTGTTTTTAGGTATCTTGATAAGTAAGGGCTCAGTTATGTAGTGCTGCCGCAGTGTTTTTAGGTATCTTGATAAGTAAGGGCTCAGTTATGTAGTGCTGCCGCAGTGTTTTTAGGTATCTTGATAAGTAAGGCCTCAGTTATGTAGTGGTTCTGCAGAGTTTTCATGTCTGTTTATATGTTAGGCCTGAGCAATATAGTGCTTCTGCAGCGTTTTTAGGTATATTGATTTGTTAGGCCTCAGTATTATAGTGCTGATTCAGTGTGTGCAGGTACATTTAGGAGCTAGGCCTCATATAAATAACAAAAAAAAACACTGCAGAGCACCATTTTACTATGTTATGCCTCAGTAGAATATACCTGCACACACTGCAGCAGCACTATAAGTTAGGGCTGAGTATCATAGGGCTGCTGCAGTGTGTGCAGGTACATTTAGGAGCTAGGCCTCAGTAATGTAGTGCTGCCGCAGTGTTTTCAGGTCTATTTAGATGTTAGCCCTGAGCAATATAGTGCTTCTGCAGCGTATTTAGGTCTATTTATATGTTAGGCCTGAGCAATATAGTGCTTCTGCAGTGTTTTTCGGTGTATTTAGAAGCTAGGCCTCAGAGTTCTACGGGTGCTTGTGGAACGCGTACGCGTAAGAGCCGCAGCTAGGCAACGAGGTTCTACAGCAGGTAGAGTGAGCGCGCAGGTAAAAGTAGGCACTAGGCCTCAGTGTTACAGTGCTGCTGCGGTGTGTTCAGGTAAAGTTAGGAGTTAGGCCTCAGTATTGCAGCGCTCGTGGAGTGTGAATTTAGCCGCTAGGCCTCAGCCTTCCGATTGACAGAATGTTCATGTAGGCCTTTACCTACTGCTATATTTGGATCTATTAAAAATGTTACCACAATAAAAGTGTGGCCTCACGCTCTTTTTTTTTTCTTCTGTATTAGGGTTCTGGGCGGTTGGGGTTGCAATGAATTAGTGTTATAGGGGATTAGGGTTGTAATAAATTAGAGTTAGGGTTGTAATAAATTAGGGTTATGGGGCTTAGGGTTACAATATATTAGGGTTATGGGGCTTAGGGTTAGAATATGTTAAGGTTATGGGGCTTAGGGTTAGAATATATTAGGGTTAGAATATGTTAGGGTTATGGGGCTTAGGGTTAGAATATGTTAGGGTTATGGTGCTTAGGGTTAGAATATATTAGGGTTAGAATATGTTAGGGTTATGGGGCTTAGGGTTAGAATATATTAGGGTTATGGGGCTTAGGGTTAGAATATGTTAGGGTTAGGGTGCTTAGGGTTAGAATATATTAGGGTTGAGGGGCTTAGGGTTAGAATATGTTAGGGTTAGGAGGTTTAGAGTTAGAATAAATTAGGGTTGGGGGGTCTTAGGGCTGGTGGAGGGCCGGTGTTTGGGGGAATTAGGGCTCGTTACCGGAGCGCCGAGTCGATTCAGGTGCGCCTAACGAGCCGCGCCCGGAGCCCGGGACCCACAAGAGCCGAGCGCTCCACGAGGAGCGCCGATCCGAGTGCGGGGCGCCGGCGACGAAGACCAGGCGGCGACAAAGACGCGTGGGAGTCGACTGCGGGAGTCGTCCATTCGCGCAACACACCGCGCGCGCACTGTGCTTTACGCACTCCACAAGGGCGCCCCGCAACACCAGCTAAACTACGCACACGCGCCTCACACACCCGACACGCTCTCGCCCACACTCTCCTCCGACGACACCCACGCCGTTCGCCCCGCTCGCGATACCCTTTCACGACATTATTACACGATAAGCACGCCAAATGCGCCGTTGCCCGTTCGGAGCGCGGCCGGCTCGGCGCGCTTCGAGGAGCGCCGCGAGAAAGGCGCCGTCCGCACGCCGCCCTTTCCGCCTTCACGACACGCGAGGGGGCCTCTCGGAGGCGGGAGAGTGCTTTAACGCTCGCCAGGTTGGCCACGCGCGCGGATTTCGTGCGAGAAACGCGGCGAGAAAACACAACGCGAGCCTGCAGCTGCGCCACGGCTGCACAGCACCGGCCGGGTTGAGTCTACAACGTTCTCATGCGGCGCTTAAGGGCCGCCCCCCTCGCCGCTGAGGGAGGTTCCACAGAACGCTACAGCAGCAGACACACAGTGCTCGCTCCAGCACGCAGCAAAGCAGAACGATGGCAGAAGTCGCTCCCGCCCCAGCCGCCTCGGCGCCCGCCAAGGCCCCCAAGAAGAAGGCGGCCGCCCGCCCCAAGAAGGCCGGCCCCAGCGTCGGCGAGCTTATCGTCAAGGCCGTCTCGGCATCCAAGGAGAGGAGCGGCGTGTCCCTCGCCGCCCTGAAGAAAGCCCTGGCTGCCGGCGGCTACGACGTGGAGAAGAACAACTCTCGCGTTAAGATCGCCGTCAAGAGCCTCGTCACCAAGGGCACTCTGGTGCAGACCAAAGGCACCGGCGCGTCGGGCTCTTTCAAGCTCAACAAGAAGCAGGCCGAGGCCAAGAAGAAGCCGGCCAAGAAGGCTGCTCCTAAAGCCAAGAAGCCCGCCGCCAAGAAACCGGCTGCCGCGAAAAAGCCCAAGAAGGTAGCGGCGAAGAAGCCCGCCGCGGCCAAGAAGTCTCCCAAAAAGGCCAAGAAACCCGCAGCGGCTGCGAAGAAGGCAACCAAGAGCCCCAAGAAGGCGAAGAAGCCGGCGGCTCCCAAGAAAGCCACCAAGAGCCCAAAGAAAGCCAAGGCTGTCAAGCCCAAAGCGGCCAAGCCCAAGGCGGCGAAGCCCAAGAAGGCTGCCCCCAAGAAGAAGTAAACGGTGCCGTTTACCTTCATGTTTTGTTCCTCTCTAACAACGGCTCTTTTAAGAGCCACCCACAGTTTCGTTTCAAAGAGCTTCCTTTGCTATAAACACGTACATATATGTATTCAAAGCATATAACAGTGTCTAATGTGTATGGCGTATGACACTATTTATCGTTGTATGATCATCATTTTAACATACAAATACGGCTCCCATATAAGTAGCTGTCATAGCACAACCACAGCCACTGTAGGTATTCGTTTCATTAGTTTGTTTATTAGTTTATTTCTTTTCGTTTACAACTTTAGATTTATTTGAGCGGGAAGGCATAAGTCTCTGTCTGCAGCAGTAGGTCTCTGTCTCACACACACACAAAGCAGGCAGCACGAGGAGGAGGGGGAGGTGGGGGCCCAAAGCGAGCAGCGGAGGGCGGGCGCTGGCGTTGGACGGCGGACACGCGATTGGCTGTCTCAGCGCCAAGCGTTTACACTGCACGAGGAGGAGGGGGGAGGAGGCTGCACGAGGAGGAGGGGGGAGCGGCCGCTAGAGTTCGACGGCGGGGACGCTATTGGCTGTTGCTGCGCGAAGCTTGCAGCCAATAGGAACGTAGGCGCTTTTGCTTTATCAACAGCGCCCGGGAGCCTTCTCGCTTTATTTCAGCTTTGTTCAGCGAACACATCTGACCTGCATCATGAGCGGAAGAGGCAAAACCGGCGGCAAGGCTAGGGCCAAGGCCAAGACTCGCTCTTCCCGCGCTGGGCTGCAGTTCCCCGTGGGCCGTGTGCACAGGCTCCTGCGCAAAGGAAACTACGCAGAGCGTGTTGGCGCCGGTGCCCCCGTCTACCTTGCCGCCGTGCTGGAGTATCTTACCGCTGAGATTCTCGAGTTGGCCGGCAACGCCGCCCGCGACAACAAGAAGACTCGTATCATCCCCCGTCATCTGCAGCTGGCTGTTCGCAACGACGAGGAGTTGAACAAACTGCTCGGAGGAGTTACCATTGCCCAGGGTGGTGTGCTGCCCAACATTCAGGCTGTGCTTCTCCCCAAGAAGACCGAGAAGGCGGTCAAGGCCAAGTAAATCTCCGCTTCTTTGTCCATACCCAAAGGCTCTTTTAAGAGCCACCCAACTCTACTCAAAAAGTGCTACGTTTCCTCACCAGTAACACAACACGCAGTACATGTAATACACGCAAAATACGTGTAGTGCATATTCTATGAATTCCTTTATCACGTTACGTGATAAAGGAATAAACTAAAATGAAAATAGTATATATAACGCGATGTGTGTCTATATTTATATATATATATATAGATATGGATATAGATATATATATATAGATATATATATAGATATAGATATATATAGATATATATAGATATACACATACATGCACACACTATTATGCTTTTGATCAATGAGTAAAAGCACTAAAACAATTGACAAGATAAATATTTACAAGCTGAAAATACCTAGATATATACACACGGGTGGGTATTATGTTCGTGTGTGCGGAGATAAGTATTGTTGAATAAACAAATGAGAGCGATCAACCTGCATTGCGTTTAGTGTACATAAAACCAGGCTGGACAGCAGTAAGCCGCCACTGTGTTCTAACAGCAGTATTTTGCGGTTCGGAATGACGGCCAATAGCGCGCAAGCTCGATTTTGAAGACGCCCTATCAGACGCTGGCAGCTCCGACACGTCCAATCGGCGACGAGCGGCTCTAAAGCTTAAAAGGGCCGTGAGGAGGCGAGGGAGCGTTATTCTCTTTCAAGAGTTCAGCGCCATGGCAAGAACGAAGCAGACCGCCCGCAAGTCCACCGGTGGCAAGGCCCCGAGGAAGCAGCTGGCCACCAAGGCAGCCCGCAAGAGCGCCCCGGCTACCGGCGGCGTGAAGAAGCCTCACCGTTACAGGCCCGGCACCGTCGCTCTGAGAGAGATCCGTCGCTACCAGAAATCCACTGAGCTGTTGATCCGCAAGCTGCCCTTCCAGCGCCTGGTGCGTGAGATCGCTCAGGACTTCAAGACCGATCTGCGCTTCCAGAGCTCCGCCGTCATGGCTCTGCAGGAGGCAAGCGAGGCGTACTTGGTGGGTCTGTTTGAAGACACTAACCTGTGCGCCATCCACGCCAAGAGAGTCACCATTATGCCTAAGGACATCCAGCTGGCCCGCCGTATCCGCGGAGAGCGCGCTTAAACGGAGCGCTTTGACGTTTTCCCTTAATACCCAACGGCTCTTTTAAGAGCCACCTACCTGTGTCTGTGCCAAAAGAGTTGTTTTTCTACATGCGTTTTATATGCATTTATATATATTATATTTATTATATAAAATTATACATTGTTTTGAGTACACTTAGTACTACTTTTGCATACAACATTCATATATATAATATATATATATATATATATATATGTATATATATATATATATATATATATATATATATATATATATATATATATATATATATATATGTATATATATGTATATATTATATTCTGTGTATTATATATATTATATTATATGCGTGTGTGTATGTATGTATATATATGTGTATATATATATATATATATATATATATATATATAATATATATATGTATGTATACATATATATATAATATATATGTATGTATACATACATATATTATATATATGTATGTATACATACACACATGCATATAATATATATAATTTATACATTGTTTTGAGTACACTTAGTACTACTTTTTCATACAACATTCATATATATATATATATGAATGTTGTATGAAAAAGTAGTACTAAGTGTACTCAAAACAATGTATACATTTAACATAACGTACATTTTATCAATATTTCGCGCCTTTTTAATAGCCAGCAATTACTAGAGCTTACTGCAATGGCTAAATACATAGAAACACACAAGCACAAGATTTATGAGCACATTATTGGTGAAATAATAGAGAAAGGCATCTATATATATATTATGTGTGTGTGCGTGAGTACTGAGGGAACTGCTGCATGTAACACTGATGGAGCTTGGATGCCACCGTGTGGTTCAACTGCACCATTGCATGCACTGTTATAAGTTGCAAGAGTTCTGTTATAAGTGTGTGTGTGGTGACATAAATTGAACTCTTCTTACTGAAAAAGGCATTGTTTCACTACACGGCGGCATCCATCAGTGTTACATGTGCAATGTAATATATACACACACATTGATATACTCGGTAATATTGTCATATTCTCTCTAGATATTAATATATACCTAGCTACATATATATATATATATATATATATATATATATATATATATATATATATATATATATATATATATATATATATATATATATATATATATATATATATATATATATATATATCGTGAGGTTTACTTAATGTATAGATTATGGACGTATCATAAGACTTACAATATATTTATATACACATGTTTTCATGTTTTAAGAGCTCTCTCTCTCTCTCTCTCTCTCTCTCTCTCTGTATATATATCTAAAAAATATATAGAAACGTTTTATATATTGTTCATATATACACATATATATGTGTTTGTGTGTGTGTGTTGTTAAACAGCGCAATTGCATTGATGAGGCTTAGTACCTTTTCATATGGACATGGAACATAAGACTTACTTCACTTTGTATATATAAGTGTATGTTGAGCTGACTACTTCACGTTTTAAGAGTTTGGATGCCACCATGTGGTTAAAGTTCTGTATTGCATTGCTCAAGAATATATCTATATAATTCTTGAGCATATATATTTATTGTTTTTTTCCTTTTTTTATGGAAAGAAAATTAGACATTCATGCAAACACACGCACACATATATATTGAGGCAATGTGTCTTTGCAATGTTTGAGCATATCTTGTGGCTGTGTATGAGACTATGTCCAAAACCACATTGACTCGTAAATATAAAGGAAAAATCAAATGTAGATATCCCATTTAAACTTTTTATTTGGAATTATTTATTGGGTCCAGGAGATGGCAGCAACGTCACATTCCTTAAATTACATCTTCTCTCTAATTGCAGGGCAAATATTATATGTAATACAGATAAACTTTGTGGAAAGGTCCAAATTGGCTTGACTCTGGTTTTTCATCTTACTATTGGTAATAATCAATCTAATCAATCTATATTTTCCTGGGACAATATACAATTACCTTTAATACATGTAAATAAATGAAAATAGTAATACTACTACTTGTAATGATGATGATGATGATGATAATAATAATCATAATAATGTTAATTACTAAATGACTAATAATAAAATTAATAATTATACATAATATCACCAATCATATAATAACAATAAATTATGAGTAATAAACTCTTAATAGTAAATAAAATGACTAA
Organism: Astyanax mexicanus; assembly: GCF_023375975.1. Taxonomy (NCBI): domain Eukaryota; kingdom Metazoa; phylum Chordata; class Actinopteri; order Characiformes; family Acestrorhamphidae; genus Astyanax; species Astyanax mexicanus. The sequence continues at coordinate 12,155,082 of NC_064432.1, read as the reverse complement.
TATTACCATTACTAATAGTAATACAAATTACTTATATGAACATTTATAATACTACTACTACTCCTACTCCTACTACTACTACTACTACTACTACTACTAATAATAATAATAATAATAATAATAATAATAACAATCAGAATGATACTACTAATAATTAATAATAACAAATTATTATTCACTATTTATTAATAAAGCATTATTAATATTTATTATACGTAATCAAATTTACCAACATTAACACTAATATAATTAATGATATTATGGCGTTAATAAAAAAATTAATAATTAAACAAAAAAATAAAATATAATAATAATAAATATTCTTATTCTTATTATAATTTTTTTTATTATTATTATTACTTTCTTTGGTATTTGACCATAGGGTGATTTTTTTAGACACGTGTACATGGCACTACTAAGACTTTAGTCTCTCTCTCTCTCTCTCTCTCTCTCTACACACACACACACACACTATATATATATATATATATATATATATATATATATATATATATATATATATATATATATATATATATATATATAATAAAGATATATATTATATGTATATTCTCCGGCCACGGGTGGAGTGTCTGGAGTGCTAGTTTGTTGGCTATCTGGGCTGCTAGCTAGGTGAGTGAAGCTAAATTAGCGATTAGCATGTACCATTAAATTGGCCAAATATACTGCACTAAACTAGCAGGTAGGTGTTCATTCTGTCCCCTGTGTATGTATTTTATATTGTGATTAGTGTATTTAGCCACAGTGTTGTTGAAACTCGCCTACATGAGCGGTTGCTATGGCTTCCGAATAGGTAACTAGGCGCTAGCATAGCTTAGCTTAGCTTAGCGTGCGGGTTTGTTTACGTTTTCGTGGTTCACAAAATGGCGGCCATTCCCTTCTCTAGGTCAGAGGTCAGAGGTCACGAGGTACAGCGAATTTGATGTGTAGTTTATTAATGTAATTGCATTAAATTATCTTTTTACGGGGCAAAGTTTAACTGCAATGTCCATTCCCCCACTCTCTAAAAATCTACCGTTTGTGGATATTTGGTTTTCCTTAAATGGCCGCCATTTTGCGTAATTCTGCTCGCTAAATATTGCTTACACAAGTTAAGAGTTACTAAACGTTGAAGCAATACATGTTTTTTGGCCGTGCTTTTAATTTCTAACTATTTTGGATAGAAGAAAGAAATACATTTTTGGAGCTAAGGTTAAAGGCAAGATTTAAACCGCTACTCTCTGACAAGTGAACCAAGTCTTTAGGACACATTTAAATATTTCATCATTGGTATACTTGACTTGAGTCCTAAGAAATAATTAAATCTTTACTAATTATGTCATTGGCGTTCTGTCCAATTGTTAAGGTGTATTTTAAGGTGTGTTAATATGTGTAATAATAATTATAACATGAATAATGTTAATTTGTTGTGTATATATATATAGTTATATATGAGTTATTTATTTATTTAATGCTATCTCTATGGAAGGTTGAAATAGGTTTAATGTACTGATCTTGTTTTTTGGTGGAGCTTGCAGCCCATCTGCTGGTCGAATGCAGACACTGCAAAGAATTATGAATGAGTGGGTGAGAAAGCAAATCTTTTTACCTGTTTTGAAATGTTTTATTTGTTTACATGAATTTGGATTAGGGGGGCCACATATGGTGGTCTAATACTGTTATTTCACATGGATCAGGAGAAATTTTCACTGAACCAAATATCTTATGTGTAGAGTGAGTGAAAAGGATTGGGGCATAGTGCGAATTATTGACATGAATTCGAATAATAACAAATATTTTATTTGAGTTGTCAATTATTTACAAAGCCCAGCACAATTTTTGAAGTACTTTAGAGGTACACATTAGTAGAAGTTTAATGAACTCTGTAATTGAGTACACTTAGTTTGACGAATACACTTGAAAACTCTTTTCTATTTGATAAAACATACATGAGACACAGTAATCGTGCTTCGTGTGTTCCACAATTTGGATTTCACAAGGCATATTATTGTCCATGAGAAGACAGGCTTTCTCTGAGAAACCTACTTACTCACTACTACTACTACTACTACTACTACTACTAATAATAATAATAATAATAATAATAATAATAATAATAATGATTATTATTATTATTATTATTATTATTATTATTATTATTATTATTATTATTATTATTATTATGGTAGTTGTTGTTGTTGTATCTTGCAAGATGTTTTTCCCCCCCTTCCATTTGCAAAAGTTGCCCACTGGTGATCCACTAAGCAGTACATATGTTAAGGCATTTCATTTGTTGTATTATTTCTTTTTTGTTTGGGTACATTTGAAGGGACAAAATGAAACAGAAAACAAATGAAACTAACACAAATAAATATATTATAATGTATATACATAAAATAATATATATATAAAACACATAAGACATAGAAAAAGAAACTAAAAGATATATGTGAAATGATATGAAATTATATGTATGTTCATGTATTTATTATTATATGTGTGTGGATGTGTGTGTGAGAGTGAGCTTGTGTATATCCATAATATGCTATAATTGATGTTTACCTTTTTTCTCTTTTCCAACCACTTCCTTCAACGTGTCCCAGCATTTATTTTGTATGCATGAAAAGATATTAATATTAAGACATTTTAAACATAATAAATGTATTAATAATTTTATGTAATGCTATCTCCATGTAACATTGACATAGGTTTAATGTACTGATCTTGTAAATTGTTGTTTTGTCTTTGTTTGTGTGTGGTTTGACAGTAGAGGTGTGCCAAAAAATCGATTCACATAAGAATCTTGATTCTCATTTACTACGATTCAGAATCGATTTAAAATGTCCCAAAATCGATTCTGAGGGGCGGGTTTTAGACTGATTTTGGGCTGGGTATTTTTGTTGGACCTGGCAACCCTGGGGATAGGGCTTGTCCCTTCAAACGGAGATCTTCCAGACACACACAGAGCGTAGGTGTTTGAGAATCACCGGTAAGATGGCAGAACAAGCACTATATTACCTTAGATTAACGTGTAGTTTCAATGTTTTATGGCAGAATGCTTCATAACAAGCATAAAAAAGATCGCTAGTAGTTAGTTTCAGTAACTGTTAGCTAGCTAACTAGCTAACTTTCCAGTTCCACCTTAAATAACGCTACAGGTGGCAGCGGGCTGCAGCATTTAAGGCGGAACGGAAAAATAACAATAAGCTAATCAGAGCTAATTTCAGCTCCTCATCACAGAGGAATTAAGGAATGGACCATATGAATTAATTTCTCCACCTCCTGCCCCCTTTCTGAAGAAATACAACCACCTTAAATTAACTAGTTAATCAGCAGCTGCTCCTGAACTTTAGCGCTCCACTGCTATCATCACATCAGCCCAGCAGCGTCACCTACACACCACCGCTAGTAGCCTGGTAATAAAGCAGTGTTATTTATTATTTATTTATTGTTCATTAACGTCATTGTGATATCCCAGTGATTTCTCTGTCACTGAGGACCCACATTCCTGCACATTTTATTGTTTTTGTAACACATTACCTGCTCCAGGACCAGTGTATATTATGGAGGGTTTTTTTTTCAATAAGATTCATAAGCCAGAAGCAGAAATTTTTATAATTCAAATCGTTTTGAATCAAAAATCGATTTTGAATCGAATCGTGGCCCCCAAAATCGGAATCGAATCGAATCGTGAGATAGTAAACGATTCCCACCCCTATTTGACAGACAGTTCTAAGGGAGATGTTTTTTGGTGGAGCTTGGAGTCCATCTGCTGGTCGAAGGAATACACTGCAGAGATTTATGAATGAGTGAGTGAGAATACAAATCTTTTGACCTGTTTTGAAATTTTATTTGTTTACATGAATTTGGATTACGAGGGCCACATATGGTTGTCTAATTGTGTTAGTTCACATGGATCAAGAGAGTTTTTAACTGCAATATTATATGTGTAGCGAAGTGAGCGAAATGGCTCGGGTCTGAGAGGGAATGACGGATTGAAATTCAAATATTAACAACTATTTAATTTGAGTTGTAATGTATTTGCTACTCCCAGCACCATTTATGAAGTACTTTAGAGGTACGCATTAGTAGACGTTTAGTGAACTCCGTAATTGAGTACACTTAGTTTGGCGAATACACTTTAACAAATAGCTTATATTTGATCAAACATGCATGAGACACAGTAATCGTGCTTCGTGTGTGCCACATTTTGGATTTCACACGGCAGATTATTATCCATGAGAAGACAGGCTGTCTCTGAGAAACATACTTACTCACTACTACTACTACTAATACTACTAATAAATATTATTATTATTATGGTTATTTATTCGACTGTTCCAACACTCTGTGATTTAGAGCTTATTGTGTTACATTACGACAGGTTTCTGACCCATAGTTTATTTCAAGAGATGGCCTACAAATGTGTACTTTTCATCACATTCACAATTTGATTAGGGCATTTGTCTTTTATATATTATCATATAAAGATAATAGAATGAGATTCCTTTATTCAGTTGGTTAACACGATCCGCATATATGGCTACAACTTTATAATAAAGAGCAGAGGATCTTGCCCCCTTCCATTTGCAAATGTTGCCCACTGATGATCCACTAAGCCTGAAATATGTTAAAGCAGGATTTTTTGCCGTGTTATTTTTTGTTGTAGGAAATTTGAAGGGACAATACGAAACATAAACCAAAAAAAAACATAACAAGAATAACTCTAATAAAATGTATATACCTAAAATAATCTATATCTATATATATATATATATATATATATATATATATATATATATATATATATATATATATATATAAACCAGAAAAGAAATAGAAAAATGAACAAGAAAAGATTATACACAGCTCCTATGATAGAACCCAAAACATGATTCATTCCGCCCTAGTATTTTTGATTGACAAAACATACTAAATATATGTATACATTTCTTTAATGCTATCTCCATGTAACATTGAAATAGGTTTAATGTACTGATCTTGTAAATTGTTGTTTTGTCTCTGTTTGTGTGTGGTTTGACAGACAATTCTAGGGGAGGTGTTTTTTGGGTGGAGCTTGGAGTCCATCTGCTGGTCGAAGGAATACACTGCAGAGATTTGTAAATGAGTGAGTGGGAATACAAATCTTTCTACCTGCTTTTGTAATGTTTTATTTGTTTACATGATTTTGGATTATGAGGGCCACATATGGTTGTGTAGTAGTGTTCATTTCTTATGGATCAAGAGGGTTATTATTAACTGATATAATTATTTTATGTGTAAAGTGAGAAAAAAGGATTGGAGCATATTCCGAAAGATTGTTAGAAAATAAATCAACCTCCCAGCACAATTTTCAAAGTACTTCCGAAGTACACATTAGTAGAAGTTTAATGAACTCCGTAAATACATACACCTAGTTTGACGAATGCACTTTACAAAATGGCTTATATTTGATAAAACGTACATGATACACATTAATCGTCCTTTTTGTGGTCCACACGTTGAATTTCTCAAGGATTATTATTATTAATATTTTTATTAGATTTATTTACTTTTTGTTTTATTGAGTATTTGGGTTTGTACTGCTACTACATGTCTCTTGAGCGATAACACTGGGATTTAGAGATGATGTATTGATATATATTACGACAATATTTATTAAGCTTTTTATTTTTTGGCTGAATATAGGCTTTGTACAACACTCAAACCAACTACTAAAACCAACAAATGAACAAACACACAGCGAAATGTTTTTGTACGTTGCCCTCCGTTTGTTTGGTGAGGGGAAAATATTCAAATGTCCCACGCGGTTCAGTGCTTCATAAAGTCGGTCTGGCAATATGTAATATTCAGCATTCATTGGTGTAAGATATCTACAGTTATTACTTTCAAGCAGATACGGTTTATAATCAGTCTTTCTGTAGCGCTCTAGCGTGCGGGGGCGGTGCGGACGGCCTCACCGCGAGGGGCCACCCAGCTGCTTTGTACTGGGCTCCGCCTCTCTGTCTTCAACTAGGTCCGGTAGAGTAGAATATCAGGCGCCGGCCGGCCGCTCTAACTTCATTCTTTCTCTTCTCGTCGACAGGGAGCAAGAGCAGCAACGATGTCCGGCCGAGGAAAAGGAGGCAAGGGGCTCGGGAAAGGAGGCGCCAAGCGTCACCGCAAAGTTCTTCGCGATAACATCCAGGGCATCACCAAGCCCGCTATCCGCCGTCTTGCGCGTCGTGGTGGCGTCAAGCGTATCTCCGGTCTGATCTACGAGGAGACCCGCGGTGTGCTGAAAGTGTTCCTGGAGAACGTGATCAGAGACGCCGTCACCTACACCGAGCACGCCAAGAGAAAGACCGTCACCGCCATGGATGTGGTGTACGCCCTGAAACGCCAGGGACGCACTCTTTACGGATTCGGAGGTTAAACGCTCGTCTAGAACAACGCAAACAACAACGGCTCTTTTAAGAGCCACCCACAAATCCACCCAAAGACAAGTTTTCCGTGTTTGAATAAGATACAGTAGTTGAATAACACTAAATTTCCCTATATAAAACGTCCCACTGCCCGTGAATTAGCAGATAAAGTGTGGAAATGCACTATGAAAGATATATTTAAGGATATCAGTATTATTGTGTGTGTGTGTGTGTGTACGCTATATATTTATAGATAATTTATACATATATGCCTACCAGTGTGTGTGTGTGTGTGTGTATATGTATACGCACGTGTGTTATTAAAGAATAGATTTTCATCATATAAATATCCGAGTCTGGGAATAAGAAGCGTCAGCGTAAAGTCAATTATTGTATGAGTTTTAGGTAGTTTTAGAGGACCGCCGTAGGATCTCCCGGCCATTCAACTGAACCAGACATTAGTTTACACGAAGGCAAAGTGATGAATAAACATACAGGCGCGCGTTTGTGCGCGCTCTCAAAGCGCATATGTCTTTATTTGTCCGCTTCTAAGCTAACGCATACGAAGCGTCAATTTTTACAAGGTATAAAACGGTCTTAAACTTAGTACACTTAGTCCTACACGGGGGCCGTCGCCTTCGCCGCTGTGTGCGCGGGAAGGCACACAAAGAGCAGGCTGCAGCAGCGGGTGGAGGGTGGAGGGTGGATGGGGTTGGGGGGGGGAGGGGGGAGGGGGGGAGGGGGGGAGGGGTATTACAGTGGAGCGAGCTGTGTTTGTCCAATGGTGGTTTGACGGCATTCGAAAGGCGTGACTCATGTTAATTAGACTAGCAGAGTGTAAATAACGTGGGGGTTAGTCGCCTCCCCCTCATTCTTCAGTCTAACTCGAAGACGAGCAGGATGCCTGAGCCAGCAAAGTCCGCCCCGAAGAAGGGCTCCAAGAAGGCCGTCACCAAGACCGCCGGCAAGGGAGGCAAGAAGCGCAGAAAGTCCAGGAAGGAGAGCTATGCCATCTACGTCTACAAGGTGCTGAAGCAGGTCCACCCCGACACCGGAATCTCCTCAAAGGCGATGGGTATCATGAACTCCTTCGTGAACGACATCTTCGAGCGCATCGCCGGTGAGTCTTCCCGCCTGGCTCACTACAACAAGCGTTCCACCATCACCTCCAGGGAGATCCAGACCGCCGTGCGCCTGCTTCTGCCCGGCGAGCTGGCCAAGCACGCCGTCTCCGAGGGAACAAAGGCCGTCACCAAGTACACCAGCTCCAAGTAAAGAGCGAACCCGCTCCGATCAAACCCAACGGCTCTTTTAAGAGCCACCCACGTTTTCCACTAAAGAGCAGCGTTCCGTGTCCCTTTTCTAATGTGTTTTAAAAAAAACACACACATTAAGTATTCATATACGTAGTGTGTGTGTGTGTGTGTGTGTGTATTGTAGTGAATGTGTATATTTATATGTATAAAAATAATAAATAAAATTGTGAACACACAATATATAGATATATATATATGTATATAGATATATATAGATATATATGTATATAGATATATGTGTATATATATATGTATATAGATATATGTGTGTATATATATATATATATATATATATATATATATATATACACGTATATATATATACGTATATATATATATATATAGATATATGTATATGTATATAGATATATGTATCTGTATATAGATATATGTATATGTATATAGATATATATATGTATATATATATAGATATGTGTATATATATATATATACGTATATATACGTATATATATATATATATATATATATATATATATATATATATATATATATATATATATATATATATAGATATATGTATATGTATATAGATATATGTATCTGTATATAGATATATGTATATGTATATAGATATATATATATATGTATATATATATATAGATATAGATATATAGATAGAAGAAATGGAAGGCGCATGATTCCCCATTATGTGCTGGGCTAAGCAGTGACTAGTGACACTAGTGACCAGTACATAGGTGGTCAATAAATCACACAAATAGTACATAAGAGGTGGTACAGCACAAAGTGTGTTTAAGAGATTATGCTATTCATGGGGAAGTGACATATTGCACAACGTCTATGCCTAGAGGAGATAAAAGTACACATATGTATGTACACATTTGCCACGTGCAAAGTGCTATAATTACTATAGCGCTAGATTATTATAGTGCTATAATTAAAGAACAGTTGAGCTTACCTATTAGTAACACAATCCCAATGATAAGCGTGTAACTGCTCTGCCCTATGACACATACTGTGACAAACTCTGTTGTAATTTGTTTCAAGAAAATACAGCCAATGAATCTAGAAATACACCAAAACTAGCTCCTAGTGAGCTGCATATAAACATGTGATTAGAAATCATATGTCGCTATGAATGATTAATGTTAAATGTAACCTATTTGTGGTGTTACTAACTTTTTCCTGCATCCATAAACAGAAAATCAGCTGTAAGACACACAAAACACACCCTACACGACTGTTGGTCCAACATCTGAGCTTCCACACCTGATGCTGCTAACGAGAGCCGCGTGTGAACGATAGAGCCAGGTGTGCTTCGTCTTACAAAGGCATAAATAAGCCCCCTCCCAGGTCAGCAAGCGAGACCCCAATTTTGGCGTCATGTTTGTCTTAACAGGCAGCAAGTAGAACCAGATCAGGGTAGTAAAGCAACACGCTTACTGTTTGGAGTAGAAATTTAGCTTATTATGCTGCTGCACACAGCTAGGCCTCAGAGTTCTACAGGTGCTGGTGGTTTAGGTATATTGATAAGTTAGGCCTCAGTTATGTAGTGTTTCTGCAGTGTTTTTAGGTCTATTTATATGTTAGGCCTGAGTAGTATAGTGCTTCTGCAGTGTTTTTAGGTATATTGATAAGTTAGGCATCAGTTATGTAGTGCTGCTGCAGCATTTTCAGGTATATTTATATGTTAGGTCTCATAAATATACCTGCACACACTGCAGCAGCACTACATTACTATGTTACGCCTGAGTATCATAGTGCTGCTTCAGTGTGTGCAGGTATATTTCTACGTTAGGCCTGTCTGTCATAGTGTTGCTGCAGCGTGTGCAGGTGTATTTAGAAGCTAGGCCTCAGTTCATCGGGTGCTGGTGGAATGCGTACGTGTAAGAGCCGCAGCTAGCCAACAAGGTTCTACAGCAGGTAGAGTGAGCGCGCAGGTAAAAGTAGGCACTAGGCCTCAGTGTTACAGTGCTGCTTCAGTGTGTTCAGGTTAATTTAGGAGCTAGGCCTCAGTAATAGGGTGCTGCTGCAGTGTTTTTTTCGTTATATTTATATGTTAGGCCTCAGTAGTATATACCTGCACACACTGCAGCAGCACTATAAGTTAGGGCTGAGTATCATAGTGCTGCTGCAGTGTGTGCAGGTACATTTAGGTGCTAGGCCTCAGTTATGTAGTGCTGCCGCAGAGTTTTCATGTCTATTTATATGTTAGGCCTGAGCAATATAGTGCTTCTGCAGCGTTTTTAGGTATATTGATTTGTTAGGCCTCAGTATTGTAGTGCTGCTTCAGTGTGTGCAGGTACATTTAGGAGCTAGGCCTCATAAATATACCCCCAAAAAAAACACTGCAGCAGCACCATTTTACTATGTTATGCCTCAGTAGTATATACCTGCACACACTGCAGCAGCACAAAGTTAGGGCTGAGTATCATAGTGCTGCTGCAGTGTGTGCAGGTACATTTAGGAGCTAGGCCTCAGTAATGTAGTGCTGCCGCAGCGTTTTTAAGTATCTTGATAAGTAAGGCCTCAGTTATGTAGTGCTGCCGCAGTGTTTTCTGGTCTATTTCTAAGTAAGGCCTCAGTAATGTAGTGCTGCTGCAGTGTTTTTAGGTATCTTGATAAGTAAGGCCTCAGTTATGTAGTGGTTCTGCAGAGTTTTTAGGTATATTGATTTGTTAGGCCTCAGTATTATAGTGCTGCTGCAGTGTGTGCAGGTACATTTAGGAGCTAGGCCTCAGTAATATAGTGCTTCTGCAGCGTATTTAGATCTATTTATATGTTAGGCCTGAGCAATATAGTGCTTCTGCAGCGTATTTAGGTCTATTTATATGTTAGGCCTGAGCAATATAGTGCTTCTGCAGTGTTTTTCGGTGTCTTGATAAGTTAGGCCTCAGTTATGTAGTGCTGCTGCAGCGTGTGCAGGTGTATTTAGAAGCTAGGCCTCAGAGTTCTACGGGTGCTTGTGGAATGCGTACGCGTAAGAGCCGCAGCTAGGCAACGAGGTTCTACAGCAGGTAGAGTGAGCGCGCAGGTAAAAGTAGGCACTAGGCCTCAGTATTATAGTGCTGCTGCAGTGTTTTTTTTTTAGTTATATTTATATGTTATGCCTCAGTAGTATATACCTGCACACACTGCAGCAGCACTATAAGTTAGGGCTGAGTATCATAGTGCTGCTGCAGTGTGTGCAGGTACATTTAGGAGCTAGGCCTCATAAATATACCAAAAAAAAACACTGCAGCAGCACCATTTTACTATGTTATGCCTCAGTAGAATATACCTGCACACACTGCAGCAGCACTAAGTTAGGGCTGAGTATCATAGTGCTGCTGCAGTGTGTGCAGGTACATTTAGGAGCTAGGCCTCAGTAATGTAGTGCTGCTGCAGTGTTTTTAAGTATCTTGATAAGTAAGGCCTCAGTAATGTAGTGCTGCTGCAGTGTTTTTAGGTATCTTGATAAGTAAGGGCTCAGTTATGTAGTGCTGCCGCAGTGTTTTTAGGTATCTTGATAAGTAAGGGCTCAGTTATGTAGTGCTGCCGCAGTGTTTTTAGGTATCTTGATAAGTAAGGGCTCAGTTATGTAGTGCTGCCGCAGTGTTTTTAGGTATCTTGATAAGTAAGGCCTCAGTTATGTAGTGGTTCTGCAGAGTTTTCATGTCTGTTTATATGTTAGGCCTGAGCAATATAGTGCTTCTGCAGCGTTTTTAGGTATATTGATTTGTTAGGCCTCAGTATTATAGTGCTGATTCAGTGTGTGCAGGTACATTTAGGAGCTAGGCCTCATATAAATAACAAAAAAAAACACTGCAGAGCACCATTTTACTATGTTATGCCTCAGTAGAATATACCTGCACACACTGCAGCAGCACTATAAGTTAGGGCTGAGTATCATAGGGCTGCTGCAGTGTGTGCAGGTACATTTAGGAGCTAGGCCTCAGTAATGTAGTGCTGCCGCAGTGTTTTCAGGTCTATTTAGATGTTAGCCCTGAGCAATATAGTGCTTCTGCAGCGTATTTAGGTCTATTTATATGTTAGGCCTGAGCAATATAGTGCTTCTGCAGTGTTTTTCGGTGTATTTAGAAGCTAGGCCTCAGAGTTCTACGGGTGCTTGTGGAACGCGTACGCGTAAGAGCCGCAGCTAGGCAACGAGGTTCTACAGCAGGTAGAGTGAGCGCGCAGGTAAAAGTAGGCACTAGGCCTCAGTGTTACAGTGCTGCTGCGGTGTGTTCAGGTAAAGTTAGGAGTTAGGCCTCAGTATTGCAGCGCTCGTGGAGTGTGAATTTAGCCGCTAGGCCTCAGCCTTCCGATTGACAGAATGTTCATGTAGGCCTTTACCTACTGCTATATTTGGATCTATTAAAAATGTTACCACAATAAAAGTGTGGCCTCACGCTCTTTTTTTTTTCTTCTGTATTAGGGTTCTGGGCGGTTGGGGTTGCAATGAATTAGTGTTATAGGGGATTAGGGTTGTAATAAATTAGAGTTAGGGTTGTAATAAATTAGGGTTATGGGGCTTAGGGTTACAATATATTAGGGTTATGGGGCTTAGGGTTAGAATATGTTAAGGTTATGGGGCTTAGGGTTAGAATATATTAGGGTTAGAATATGTTAGGGTTATGGGGCTTAGGGTTAGAATATGTTAGGGTTATGGTGCTTAGGGTTAGAATATATTAGGGTTAGAATATGTTAGGGTTATGGGGCTTAGAGTTAGAATATATTAGGGTTATGGGGCTTAGGGTTAGAATATGTTAGGGTTAGGGTGCTTAGGGTTAGAATATATTAGGGTTGAGGGGCTTAGGGTTAGAATATGTTAGGGTTAGGAGGTTTAGAGTTAGAATAAATTAGGGTTGGGGGGTCTTAGGGCTGGTGGAGGGCCGGTGTTTGGGGGAATTAGGGCTCGTTACCGGAGCGCCGAGTCGATTCAGGTGCGCCTAACGAGCCGCGCCCGGAGCCCGGGACCCACAAGAGCCGAGCGCTCCACGAGGAGCGCCGATCCGAGTGCGGGGCGCCGGCGACGAAGACCAGGCGGCGACAAAGACGCGTGGGAGTCGACTGCGGGAGTCGTCCATTCGCGCAACACACCGCGCGCGCACTGTGCTTTACGCACTCCACAAGGGCGCCCCGCAACACCAGCTAAACTACGCACACGCGCCTCACACACCCGACACGCTCTCGCCCACACTCTCCTCCGACGACACCCACGCCGTTCGCCCCGCTCGCGATACCCTTTCACGACATTATTACACGATAAGCACGCCAAATGCGCCGTTGCCCGTTCGGAGCGCGGCCGGCTCGGCGCGCTTCGAGGAGCGCCGCGAGAAAGGCGCCGTCCGCACGCCGCCCTTTCCGCCTTCACGACACGCGAGGGGGCCTCTCGGAGGCGGGAGAGTGCTTTAACGCTCGCCAGGTTGGCCACGCGCGCGGATTTCGTGCGAGAAACGCGGCGAGAAAACACAACGCGAGCCTGCAGCTGCGCCACGGCTGCACAGCACCGGCCGGGTTGAGTCTACAACGTTCTCATGCGGCGCTTAAGGGCCGCCCCCCTCGCCGCTGAGGGAGGTTCCACAGAACGCTACAGCAGCAGACACACAGTGCTCGCTCCAGCACGCAGCAAAGCAGAACGATGGCAGAAGTCGCTCCCGCCCCAGCCGCCTCGGCGCCCGCCAAGGCCCCCAAGAAGAAGGCGGCCGCCCGCCCCAAGAAGGCCGGCCCCAGCGTCGGCGAGCTTATCGTCAAGGCCGTCTCGGCATCCAAGGAGAGGAGCGGCGTGTCCCTCGCCGCCCTGAAGAAAGCCCTGGCTGCCGGCGGCTACGACGTGGAGAAGAACAACTCTCGCGTTAAGATCGCCGTCAAGAGCCTCGTCACCAAGGGCACTCTGGTGCAGACCAAAGGCACCGGCGCGTCGGGCTCTTTCAAGCTCAACAAGAAGCAGGCCGAGGCCAAGAAGAAGCCGGCCAAGAAGGCTGCTCCTAAAGCCAAGAAGCCCGCCGCCAAGAAACCGGCTGCCGCGAAAAAGCCCAAGAAGGTAGCGGCGAAGAAGCCCGCCGCGGCCAAGAAGTCTCCCAAAAAGGCCAAGAAACCCGCAGCGGCTGCGAAGAAGGCAACCAAGAGCCCCAAGAAGGCGAAGAAGCCGGCGGCTCCCAAGAAAGCCACCAAGAGCCCAAAGAAAGCCAAGGCTGTCAAGCCCAAAGCGGCCAAGCCCAAGGCGGCGAAGCCCAAGAAGGCTGCCCCCAAGAAGAAGTAAACGGTGCCGTTTACCTTCATGTTTTGTTCCTCTCTAACAACGGCTCTTTTAAGAGCCACCCACAGTTTCGTTTCAAAGAGCTTCCTTTGCTATAAACACGTACATATATGTATTCAAAGCATATAACAGTGTCTAATGTGTATGGCGTATGACACTATTTATCGTTGTATGATCATCATTTTAACATACAAATACGGCTCCCATATAAGTAGCTGTCATAGCACAACCACAGCCACTGTAGGTATTCGTTTCATTAGTTTGTTTATTAGTTTATTTCTTTTCGTTTACAACTTTAGATTTATTTGAGCGGGAAGGCATAAGTCTCTGTCTGCAGCAGTAGGTCTCTGTCTCACACACACACAAAGCAGGCAGCACGAGGAGGAGGGGGAGGTGGGGGCCCAAAGCGAGCAGCGGAGGGCGGGCGCTGGCGTTGGACGGCGGACACGCGATTGGCTGTCTCAGCGCCAAGCGTTTACACTGCACGAGGAGGAGGGGGGAGGAGGCTGCACGAGGAGGAGGGGGGAGCGGCCGCTAGAGTTCGACGGCGGGGACGCTATTGGCTGTTGCTGCGCGAAGCTTGCAGCCAATAGGAACGTAGGCGCTTTTGCTTTATCAACAGCGCCCGGGAGCCTTCTCGCTTTATTTCAGCTTTGTTCAGCGAACACATCTGACCTGCATCATGAGCGGAAGAGGCAAAACCGGCGGCAAGGCTAGGGCCAAGGCCAAGACTCGCTCTTCCCGCGCTGGGCTGCAGTTCCCCGTGGGCCGTGTGCACAGGCTCCTGCGCAAAGGAAACTACGCAGAGCGTGTTGGCGCCGGTGCCCCCGTCTACCTTGCCGCCGTGCTGGAGTATCTTACCGCTGAGATTCTCGAGTTGGCCGGCAACGCCGCCCGCGACAACAAGAAGACTCGTATCATCCCCCGTCATCTGCAGCTGGCTGTTCGCAACGACGAGGAGTTGAACAAACTGCTCGGAGGAGTTACCATTGCCCAGGGTGGTGTGCTGCCCAACATTCAGGCTGTGCTTCTCCCCAAGAAGACCGAGAAGGCGGTCAAGGCCAAGTAAATCTCCGCTTCTTTGTCCATACCCAAAGGCTCTTTTAAGAGCCACCCAACTCTACTCAAAAAGTGCTACGTTTCCTCACCAGTAACACAACACGCAGTACATGTAATACACGCAAAATACGTGTAGTGCATATTCTATGAATTCCTTTATCACGTTACGTGATAAAGGAATAAACTAAAATGAAAATAGTATATATAACGCGATGTGTGTCTATATTTATATATATATATAGATATGGATATAGATATATATATATAGATATATATATAGATATAGATATATATAGATATATATAGATATACACATACATGCACACACTATTATGCTTTTGATCAATGAGTAAAAGCACTAAAACAATTGACAAGATAAATATTTACAAGCTGAAAATACCTAGATATATACACACGGGTGGGTATTATGTTCGTGTGTGCGGAGATAAGTATTGTTGAATAAACAAATGAGAGCGATCAACCTGCATTGCGTTTAGTGTACATAAAACCAGGCTGGACAGCAGTAAGCCGCCACTGTGTTCTAACAGCAGTATTTTGCGGTTCGGAATGACGGCCAATAGCGCGCAAGCTCGATTTTGAAGACGCCCTATCAGACGCTGGCAGCTCCGACACGTCCAATCGGCGACGAGCGGCTCTAAAGCTTAAAAGGGCCGTGAGGAGGCGAGGGAGCGTTATTCTCTTTCAAGAGTTCAGCGCCATGGCAAGAACGAAGCAGACCGCCCGCAAGTCCACCGGTGGCAAGGCCCCGAGGAAGCAGCTGGCCACCAAGGCAGCCCGCAAGAGCGCCCCGGCTACCGGCGGCGTGAAGAAGCCTCACCGTTACAGGCCCGGCACCGTCGCTCTGAGAGAGATCCGTCGCTACCAGAAATCCACTGAGCTGTTGATCCGCAAGCTGCCCTTCCAGCGCCTGGTGCGTGAGATCGCTCAGGACTTCAAGACCGATCTGCGCTTCCAGAGCTCCGCCGTCATGGCTCTGCAGGAGGCAAGCGAGGCGTACTTGGTGGGTCTGTTTGAAGACACTAACCTGTGCGCCATCCACGCCAAGAGAGTCACCATTATGCCTAAAGGTGCTTGCACACTGCACGCGGTAGGTGCGGCGCGGTACGCTGACCCCCATAGGATTCAATAGTGTCTAGAGCGGTAGAGCGGTGCGTCGCTGCCGCGGAGCAGAGCGGAAAGCGGCGCGTTTCCCCGCCCATAACCACGCCTCCACCGCGCTACCGCTTACCGCGGGCAAAGTTCAACATGGTTCAACTTTGACCTCGCGGCAAGCGGTACCTCGGCAGAAAACGCATGACGTGAACTCACGCGACTAGAGAGAAACTGTAGTCCAAACAACAATAAACGTGCGCGAGAGACTAATAATAGCGATTAGTGAATCCCCTCAGCTGTACATCACTTCCCTACACTCATATAGAGATAACAGGAGGAAGAGAAGAATCAGAGCTTTGTTCTGAGGCTGAGAAACATATACAGATGCACAGAGGCTGTAGAGACTCAAAACTACAAAACACCGCTCACAGAGGTGATGGGTTTTAGAAAACTCCGCCTATTATCAGCAGGAGACGCTTGGCGTCAGCAGCAGCGCAACGCACCCGCAACTGACCAGCGTAGAGCAGAGCGGCAGCACAGCGGAATGCCGCGCGGCATACCGCGTTCAGTGTGCAAGCACCTTAAGGACATCCAGCTGGCCCGCCGTATCCGCGGAGAGCGCGCTTAAACGGAGCGCTTTGACGTTTTCCCTTAATACCCAACGGCTCTTTTAAGAGCCACCTACCTGTGTCTGTGCCAAAAGAGTTGTTTTTCTACATGCGTTTTATATGCATTTATATATATTATATTTATTATATAAAATTATACATTGTTTTGAGTACACTTAGTACTACTTTTGCATACAACATTCATATATATAATATATATATATATATATATATGTATATATATATATATATATATATATATATATATATATATATATATATATATATATATATATATGTATATATATGTATATATTATATTCTGTGTATTATATATATTATATTATATGCGTGTGTGTATGTATGTATATATATGTGTATATATATATATATATATATATATAATATATATATGTATGTATACATATATATATAATATATATGTATGTATACATACATATATTATATATATGTATGTATACATACACACATGCATATAATATATATAATTTATACATTGTTTTGAGTACACTTAGTACTACTTTTTCATACAACATTCATATATATATATATATGAATGTTGTATGAAAAAGTAGTACTAAGTGTACTCAAAACAATGTATACATTTAACATAACGTACATTTTATCAATATTTCGCGCCTTTTTAATAGCCAGCAATTACTAGAGCTTACTGCAATGGCTAAATACATAGAAACACACAAGCACAAGATTTATGAGCACATTATTGGTGAAATAATAGAGAAAGGCATCTATATATATATTATGTGTGTGTGCGTGAGTACTGAGGGAACTGCTGCATGTAACACTGATGGAGCTTGGATGCCACCGTGTGGTTCAACTGCACCATTGCATGCACTGTTATAAGTTGCAAGAGTTCTGTTATAAGTGTGTGTGTGGTGACATAAATTGAACTCTTCTTACTGAAAAAGGCATTGTTTCACTACACGGCGGCATCCATCAGTGTTACATGTGCAATGTAATATATACACACACATTGATATACTCGGTAATATTGTCATATTCTCTCTAGATATTAATATATACCTAGCTACATATATATATATATATATATATATATATATATATATATATATATATATATATATATATATATATATATATATATATATATATATATATATATATATATATATATCGTGAGGTTTACTTAATGTATAGATTATGGACGTATCATAAGACTTACAATATATTTATATACGCATGTTTTCATGTTTTAAGAGCTCTCTCTCTCTCTCTCTCTCTCTCTCTCTCTGTATATATATCTAAAAAATATATAGAAACGTTTTATATATTGTTCATATATACACATATATATGTGTTTGTGTGTGTGTGTTGTTAAACAGCGCAATTGCATTGATGAGGCTTAGTACCTTTTCATATGGACATGGAACATAAGACTTACTTCACTTTGTATATATAAGTGTATGTTGAGCTGACTACTTCACGTTTTAAGAGTTTGGATGCCACCATGTGGTTAAAGTTCTGTATTGCATTGCTCAAGAATATATCTATATAATTCTTGAGCATATATATTTATTGTTTTTTTCCTTTTTTTATGGAAAGAAAATTAGACATTCATGCAAACACACGCACACATATATATTGAGGCAATGTGTCTTTGCAATGTTTGAGCATATCTTGTGGCTGTGTATGAGACTATGTCCAAAACCACATTGACTCGTAAATATAAAGGAAAAATCAAATGTAGATATCCCATTTAAACTTTTTATTTGGAATTATTTATTGGGTCCAGGAGATGGCAGCAACGTCACATTCCTTAAATTACATCTTCTCTCTAATTGCAGGGCAAATATTATATGTAATACAGATAAACTTTGTGGAAAGGTCCAAATTGGCTTGACTCTGGTTTTTCATCTTACTATTGGTAATAATCAATCTAATCAATCTATATTTTCCTGGGACAATATACAATTACCTTTAATACATGTAAATAAATGAAAATAGTAATACTACTACTTGTAATGATGATGATGATGATGATAATAATAATCATAATAATGTTAATTACTAAATGACTAATAATAAAATTAATAATTATACATAATATCACCAATCATATAATAACAATAAATTATGAGTAATAAACTCTTAATAGTAAATAAAATGACTAATATTACCATTACTAATAGTAATACAAATTACTTATATGAACATTTATAATACTACTACTACTCCTACTCCTACTACTACTACTACTACTACTACTACTAATAATAATAATAATAATAATAATAATAATAATAACAATCAGAATGATACTACTAATAATTAATAATAACAAATTATTATTCACTATTTATTAATAAAGCATTATTAATATTTATTATACGTAATCAAATTTACCAACATTAACACTAATATAATTAATGATATTATGGCGTTAATAAAAAAATTAATAATTAAACAAAAAAATAAAATATAATAATAATAAATATTCTTATTCTTATTATAATTTTTTTTATTATTATTATTATGACTTTCTTTGGTATTTGACCATAGGGTGATTTTTTTAGACACGTGTACATGGCACTACTAAGACTTTAGTCTCTCTCTCTCTCTCTCTCTCTCTCTACACACACACACACACACTATATATATATATATATATATATATATATATATATATATATATATATATATATATATATATATATATATATATATATATATATAATAAAGATATATATTATATGTATATTCTCCGGCCACGGGTGGAGTGTCTGGAGTGCTAGTTTGTTGGCTATCTGGGCTGCTAGCTAGGTGAGTGAAGCTAAATTAGCGATTAGCATGTACCATTAAATTGGCCAAATATACTGCACTAAACTAGCAGGTAGGTGTTCATTCTGTCCCCTGTGTATGTATTTTATATTGTGATTAGTGTATTTAGCCACAGTGTTGTTGAAACTCGCCTACATGAGCGGTTGCTATGGCTTCCGAATAGGTAACTAGGCGCTAGCATAGCTTAGCTTAGCTTAGCGTGCGGGTTTGTTTACGTTTTCGTGGTTCACAAAATGGCGGCCATTCCCTTCTCTAGGTCAGAGGTCAGAGGTCACGAGGTACAGCGAATTTGATGTGTAGTTTATTAATGTAATTGCATTAAATTATCTTTTTACGGGGCAAAGTTTAACTGCAATGTCCATTCCCCCACTCTCTAAAAATCTACCGTTTGTGGATATTTGGTTTTCCTTAAATGGCCGCCATTTTGCGTAATTCTGCTCGCTAAATATTGCTTACACAAGTTAAGAGTTACTAAACGTTGAAGCAATACATGTTTTTTGGCCGTGCTTTTAATTTCTAACTATTTTGGATAGAAGAAAGAAATACATTTTTGGAGCTAAGGTTAAAGGCAAGATTTAAACCGCTACTCTCTGACAAGTGAACCAAGTCTTTAGGACACATTTAAATATTTCATCATTGGTATACTTGACTTGAGTCCTAAGAAATAATTAAATCTTTACTAATTATGTCATTGGCGTTCTGTCCAATTGTTAAGGTGTATTTTAAGGTGTGTTAATATGTGTAATAATAATTATAACATGAATAATGTTAATTTGTTGTGTATATATATATAGTTATATATGAGTTATTTATTTATTTAATGCTATCTCTATGGAAGGTTGAAATAGGTTTAATGTACTGATCTTGTTTTTTGGTGGAGCTTGCAGCCCATCTGCTGGTCGAATGCAGACACTGCAAAGAATTATGAATGAGTGGGTGAGAAAGCAAATCTTTTTACCTGTTTTGAAATGTTTTATTTGTTTACATGAATTTGGATTAGGGGGGCCACATATGGTGGTCTAATACTGTTATTTCACATGGATCAGGAGAAATTTTCACTGAACCAAATATCTTATGTGTAGAGTGAGTGAAAAGGATTGGGGCATAGTGCGAATTATTGACATGAATTCGAATAATAACAAATATTTTATTTGAGTTGTCAATTATTTACAAAGCCCAGCACAATTTTTGAAGTACTTTAGAGGTACACATTAGTAGAAGTTTAATGAACTCTGTAATTGAGTACACTTAGTTTGACGAATACACTTGAAAACTCTTTTCTATTTGATAAAACATACATGAGACACAGTAATCGTGCTTCGTGTGTTCCACAATTTGGATTTCACAAGGCATATTATTGTCCATGAGAAGACAGGCTTTCTCTGAGAAACCTACTTACTCACTACTACTACTACTACTACTACTACTACTACTACTACTACTAATAATAATAATAATAATAATAATAATAATAATGATTATTATTATTATTATTATTATTATTATTATTATTATTATTATTATTATTATTATTATTATTATTATTATGGTAGTTGTTGTTGTTGTATCTTGCAAGATGTTTTTCCCCCCCTTCCATTTGCAAAAGTTGCCCACTGGTGATCCACTAAGCAGTACATATGTTAAGGCATTTCATTTGTTGTATTATTTCTTTTTTGTTTGGGTACATTTGAAGGGACAAAATGAAACAGAAAACAAATGAAACTAACACAAATAAATATATTATAATGTATATACATAAAATAATATATATATAAAACACATAAGACATAGAAAAAGAAACTAAAAGATATATGTGAAATGATATGAAATTATATGTATGTTCATGTATTTATTATTATATGTGTGTGGATGTGTGTGTGAGAGTGAGCTTGTGTATATCCATAATATGCTATAATTGATGTTTACCTTTTTTCTCTTTTCCAACCACTTCCTTCAACGTGTCCCAGCATTTATTTTGTATGCATGAAAAGATATTAATATTAAGACATTTTAAACATAATAAATGTATTAATAATTTTATGTAATGCTATCTCCATGTAACATTGACATAGGTTTAATGTACTGATCTTGTAAATTGTTGTTTTGTCTTTGTTTGTGTGTGGTTTGACAGACAGTTCTAAGGGAGATGTTTTTTGGTGGAGCTTGGAGTCCATCTGCTGGTCGAAGGAATACACTGCAGAGATTTATGAATGAGTGAGTGAGAATACAAATCTTTTGACCTGTTTTGAAATTTTATTTGTTTACATGAATTTGGATTACGAGGGCCACATATGGTTGTCTAATTGTGTTAGTTCACATGGATCAAGAGAGTTTTTAACTGCAATATTATATGTGTAGCGAAGTGAGCGAAATGGCTCGGGTCTGAGAGGGAATGACGGATTGAAATTCAAATATTAACAACTATTTAATTTGAGTTGTAATGTATTTGCTACTCCCAGCACCATTTATGAAGTACTTTAGAGGTACGCATTAGTAGACGTTTAGTGAACTCCGTAATTGAGTACACTTAGTTTGGCGAATACACTTTAACAAATAGCTTATATTTGATCAAACATGCATGAGACACAGTAATCGTGCTTCGTGTGTGCCACATTTTGGATTTCACACGGCAGATTATTATCCATGAGAAGACAGGCTGTCTCTGAGAAACATACTTACTCACTACTACTACTACTAATACTACTAATAAATATTATTATTATTATGGTTATTTATTCGACTGTTCCAACACTCTGTGATTTAGAGCTTATTGTGTTACATTACGACAGGTTTCTGACCCATAGTTTATTTCAAGAGATGGCCTACAAATGTGTACTTTTCATCACATTCACAATTTGATTAGGGCATTTGTCTTTTATATATTATCATATAAAGATAATAGAATGAGATTCCTTTATTCAGTTGGTTAACACGATCCGCATATATGGCTACAACTTTATAATAAAGAGCAGAGGATCTTGCCCCCTTCCATTTGCAAATGTTGCCCACTGATGATCCACTAAGCCTGAAATATGTTAAAGCAGGATTTTTTGCCGTGTTATTTTTTGTTGTAGGAAATTTGAAGGGACAATACGAAACATAAACCAAAAAAAAACATAACAAGAATAACTCTAATAAAATGTATATACCTAAAATAATCTATATCTATATATATATATATATATATATATATATATATATATATATATATATATATATATAAACCAGAAAAGAAATAGAAAAATGAACAAGAAAAGATTATACACAGCTCCTATGATAGAACCCAAAACATGATTCATTCCGCCCTAGTATTTTTGATTGACAAAACATACTAAATATATGTATACATTTCTTTAATGCTATCTCCATGTAACATTGAAATAGGTTTAATGTACTGATCTTGTAAATTGTTGTTTTGTCTCTGTTTGTGTGTGGTTTGACAGACAATTCTAGGGGAGGTGTTTTTTGGGTGGAGCTTGGAGTCCATCTGCTGGTCGAAGGAATACACTGCAGAGATTTGTAAATGAGTGAGTGGGAATACAAATCTTTCTACCTGCTTTTGTAATGTTTTATTTGTTTACATGATTTTGGATTATGAGGGCCACATATGGTTGTGTAGTAGTGTTCATTTCTTATGGATCAAGAGGGTTATTATTAACTGATATAATTATTTTATGTGTAAAGTGAGAAAAAAGGATTGGAGCATATTCCGAAAGATTGTTAGAAAATAAATCAACCTCCCAGCACAATTTTCAAAGTACTTCCGAAGTACACATTAGTAGAAGTTTAATGAACTCCGTAAATACATACACCTAGTTTGACGAATGCACTTTACAAAATGGCTTATATTTGATAAAACGTACATGATACACATTAATCGTCCTTTTTGTGGTCCACACGTTGAATTTCTCAAGGATTATTATTATTAATATTTTTATTAGATTTATTTACTTTTTGTTTTATTGAGTATTTGGGTTTGTACTGCTACTACATGTCTCTTGAGCGATAACACTGGGATTTAGAGATGATGTATTGATATATATTACGACAATATTTATTAAGCTTTTTATTTTTTGGCTGAATATAGGCTTTGTACAACACTCAAACCAACTACTAAAACCAACAAATGAACAAACACACAGCGAAATGTTTTTGTACGTTGCCCTCCGTTTGTTTGGTGAGGGGAAAATATTCAAATGTCCCACGCGGTTCAGTGCTTCATAAAGTCGGTCTGGCAATATGTAATATTCAGCATTCATTGGTGTAAGATATCTACAGTTATTACTTTCAAGCAGATACGGTTTATAATCAGTCTTTCTGTAGCGCTCTAGCGTGCGGGGGCGGTGCGGACGGCCTCACCGCGAGGGGCCACCCAGCTGCTTTGTACTGGGCTCCGCCTCTCTGTCTTCAACTAGGTCCGGTAGAGTAGAATATCAGGCGCCGGCCGGCCGCTCTAACTTCATTCTTTCTCTTCTCGTCGACAGGGAGCAAGAGCAGCAACGATGTCCGGCCGAGGAAAAGGAGGCAAGGGGCTCGGGAAAGGAGGCGCCAAGCGTCACCGCAAAGTTCTTCGCGATAACATCCAGGGCATCACCAAGCCCGCTATCCGCCGTCTTGCGCGTCGTGGTGGCGTCAAGCGTATCTCCGGTCTGATCTACGAGGAGACCCGCGGTGTGCTGAAAGTGTTCCTGGAGAACGTGATCAGAGACGCCGTCACCTACACCGAGCACGCCAAGAGAAAGACCGTCACCGCCATGGATGTGGTGTACGCCCTGAAACGCCAGGGACGCACTCTTTACGGATTCGGAGGTTAAACGCTCGTCTAGAACAACGCAAACAACAACGGCTCTTTTAAGAGCCACCCACAAATCCACCCAAAGACAAGTTTTCCGTGTTTGAATAAGATACAGTAGTTGAATAACACTAAATTTCCCTATATAAAACGTCCCACTGCCCGTGAATTAGCAGATAAAGTGTGGAAATGCACTATGAAAGATATATTTAAGGATATCAGTATTATTGTGTGTGTGTGTGTGTGTGTACGCTATATATTTATAGATAATTTATACATATATGCCTACCAGTGTGTGTGTGTGTGTGTGTATATGTATACGCACGTGTGTTATTAAAGAATAGATTTTCATCATATAAATATCCGAGTCTGGGAATAAGAAGCGTCAGCGTAAAGTCAATTATTGTATGAGTTTTAGGTAGTTTTAGAGGACCGCCGTAGGATCTCCCGGCCATTCAACTGAACCAGACATTAGTTTACACGAAGGCAAAGTGATGAATAAACATACAGGCGCGCGTTTGTGCGCGCTCTCAAAGCGCATATGTCTTTATTTGTCCGCTTCTAAGCTAACGCATACGAAGCGTCAATTTTTACAAGGTATAAAACGGTCTTAAACTTAGTACACTTAGTCCTACACGGGGGCCGTCGCCTTCGCCGCTGTGTGCGCGGGAAGGCACACAAAGAGCAGGCTGCAGCAGCGGGTGGAGGGTGGAGGGTGGATGGGGTTGGGGGGGGGAGGGGGGAGGGGGGGAGGGGGGGAGGGGTATTACAGTGGAGGGAGCTGTGTTTGTCCAATGGTGGTTTGACGGCATTCGAAAGGCGTGACTCATGTTAATTAGACTAGCAGAGTGTAAATAACGTGGGGGTTAGTCGCCTCCCCCTCATTCTTCAGTCTAACTCGAAGACGAGCAGGATGCCTGAGCCAGCAAAGTCCGCCCCGAAGAAGGGCTCCAAGAAGGCCGTCACCAAGACCGCCGGCAAGGGAGGCAAGAAGCGCAGAAAGTCCAGGAAGGAGAGCTATGCCATCTACGTCTACAAGGTGCTGAAGCAGGTCCACCCCGACACCGGAATCTCCTCAAAGGCGATGGGTATCATGAACTCCTTCGTGAACGACATCTTCGAGCGCATCGCCGGTGAGTCTTCCCGCCTGGCTCACTACAACAAGCGTTCCACCATCACCTCCAGGGAGATCCAGACCGCCGTGCGCCTGCTTCTGCCCGGCGAGCTGGCCAAGCACGCCGTCTCCGAGGGAACAAAGGCCGTCACCAAGTACACCAGCTCCAAGTAAAGAGCGAACCCGCTCCGATCAAACCCAACGGCTCTTTTAAGAGCCACCCACGTTTTCCACTAAAGAGCAGCGTTCCGTGTCCCTTTTCTAATGTGTTTTAAAAAAAACACACACATTAAGTATTCATATACGTAGTGTGTGTGTGTGTGTGTGTGTGTATTGTAGTGAATGTGTATATTTATATGTATAAAAATAATAAATAAAATTGTGAACACACAATATATAGATATATATATATGTATATAGATATATATAGATATATATGTATATAGATATATGTGTATATATATATGTATATAGATATATGTGTGTATATATATATATATATATATATATATATATATACACGTATATATATATACGTATATATATATATATATAGATATATGTATATGTATATAGATATATGTATCTGTATATAGATATATGTATATGTATATAGATATATATATGTATATATATATAGATATGTGTATATATATATATATATACGTATATATACGTATATATATATATATATATATATATATATATATATATATATATATATATATATATATATATATATATATATGTATATGTATATAGATATATGTATCTGTATATAGATATATGTATATGTATATAGATATATATATATATGTATATATATATATAGATATAGATATATAGATAGAAGAAATGGAAGGCGCATGATTCCCCATTATGTGCTGGGCTAAGCAGTGACTAGTGACACTAGTGACCAGTACATAGGTGGTCAATAAATCACACAAATAGTACATAAGAGGTGGTACAGCACAAAGTGTGTTTAAGAGATTATGCTATTCATGGGGAAGTGACATATTGCACAACGTCTATGCCTAGAGGAGATAAAAGTACACATATGTATGTACACATTTGCCACGTGCAAAGTGCTATAATTACTATAGCGCTAGATTATTATAGTGCTATAATTAAAGAACAGTTGAGCTTACCTATTAGTAACACAATCCCAATGATAAGCGTGTAACTGCTCTGCCCTATGACACATACTGTGACAAACTCTGTTGTAATTTGTTTCAAGAAAATACAGCCAATGAATCTAGAAATACACCAAAACTAGCTCCTAGTGAGCTGCATATAAACATGTGATTAGAAATCATATGTCGCTATGAATGATTAATGTTAAATGTAACCTATTTGTGGTGTTACTAACTTTTTCCTGCATCCATAAACAGAAAATCAGCTGTAAGACACACAAAACACACCCTACACGACTGTTGGTCCAACATCTGAGCTTCCACACCTGATGCTGCTAACGAGAGCCGCGTGTGAACGATAGAGCCAGGTGTGCTTCGTCTTACAAAGGCATAAATAAGCCCCCTCCCAGGTCAGCAAGCGAGACCCCAATTTTGGCGTCATGTTTGTCTTAACAGGCAGCAAGTAGAACCAGATCAGGGTAGTAAAGCAACACGCTTACTGTTTGGAGTAGAAATTTAGCTTATTATGCTGCTGCACACAGCTAGGCCTCAGAGTTCTACAGGTGCTGGTGGTTTAGGTATATTGATAAGTTAGGCCTCAGTTATGTAGTGTTTCTGCAGTGTTTTTAGGTCTATTTATATGTTAGGCCTGAGTAGTATAGTGCTTCTGCAGTGTTTTTAGGTATATTGATAAGTTAGGCATCAGTTATGTAGTGCTGCTGCAGCATTTTCAGGTATATTTATATGTTAGGTCTCATAAATATACCTGCACACACTGCAGCAGCACTACATTACTATGTTACGCCTGAGTATCATAGTGCTGCTTCAGTGTGTGCAGGTATATTTCTACGTTAGGCCTGTCTGTCATAGTGTTGCTGCAGCGTGTGCAGGTGTATTTAGAAGCTAGGCCTCAGTTCATCGGGTGCTGGTGGAATGCGTACGTGTAAGAGCCGCAGCTAGCCAACAAGGTTCTACAGCAGGTAGAGTGAGCGCGCAGGTAAAAGTAGGCACTAGGCCTCAGTGTTACAGTGCTGCTTCAGTGTGTTCAGGTTAATTTAGGAGCTAGGCCTCAGTAATAGGGTGCTGCTGCAGTGTTTTTTTCGTTATATTTATATGTTAGGCCTCAGTAGTATATACCTGCACACACTGCAGCAGCACTATAAGTTAGGGCTGAGTATCATAGTGCTGCTGCAGTGTGTGCAGGTACATTTAGGTGCTAGGCCTCAGTTATGTAGTGCTGCCGCAGAGTTTTCATGTCTATTTATATGTTAGGCCTGAGCAATATAGTGCTTCTGCAGCGTTTTTAGGTATATTGATTTGTTAGGCCTCAGTATTGTAGTGCTGCTTCAGTGTGTGCAGGTACATTTAGGAGCTAGGCCTCATAAATATACCCCCAAAAAAAACACTGCAGCAGCACCATTTTACTATGTTATGCCTCAGTAGTATATACCTGCACACACTGCAGCAGCACAAAGTTAGGGCTGAGTATCATAGTGCTGCTGCAGTGTGTGCAGGTACATTTAGGAGCTAGGCCTCAGTAATGTAGTGCTGCCGCAGCGTTTTTAAGTATCTTGATAAGTAAGGCCTCAGTTATGTAGTGCTGCCGCAGTGTTTTCTGGTCTATTTCTAAGTAAGGCCTCAGTAATGTAGTGCTGCTGCAGTGTTTTTAGGTATCTTGATAAGTAAGGCCTCAGTTATGTAGTGGTTCTGCAGAGTTTTTAGGTATATTGATTTGTTAGGCCTCAGTATTATAGTGCTGCTGCAGTGTGTGCAGGTACATTTAGGAGCTAGGCCTCAGTAATATAGTGCTTCTGCAGCGTATTTAGATCTATTTATATGTTAGGCCTGAGCAATATAGTGCTTCTGCAGCGTATTTAGGTCTATTTATATGTTAGGCCTGAGCAATATAGTGCTTCTGCAGTGTTTTTCGGTGTCTTGATAAGTTAGGCCTCAGTTATGTAGTGCTGCTGCAGCGTGTGCAGGTGTATTTAGAAGCTAGGCCTCAGAGTTCTACGGGTGCTTGTGGAATGCGTACGCGTAAGAGCCGCAGCTAGGCAACGAGGTTCTACAGCAGGTAGAGTGAGCGCGCAGGTAAAAGTAGGCACTAGGCCTCAGTATTATAGTGCTGCTGCAGTGTTTTTTTTTTAGTTATATTTATATGTTATGCCTCAGTAGTATATACCTGCACACACTGCAGCAGCACTATAAGTTAGGGCTGAGTATCATAGTGCTGCTGCAGTGTGTGCAGGTACATTTAGGAGCTAGGCCTCATAAATATACCAAAAAAAAACACTGCAGCAGCACCATTTTACTATGTTATGCCTCAGTAGAATATACCTGCACACACTGCAGCAGCACTAAGTTAGGGCTGAGTATCATAGTGCTGCTGCAGTGTGTGCAGGTACATTTAGGAGCTAGGCCTCAGTAATGTAGTGCTGCTGCAGTGTTTTTAAGTATCTTGATAAGTAAGGCCTCAGTAATGTAGTGCTGCTGCAGTGTTTTTAGGTATCTTGATAAGTAAGGGCTCAGTTATGTAGTGCTGCCGCAGTGTTTTTAGGTATCTTGATAAGTAAGGGCTCAGTTATGTAGTGCTGCCGCAGTGTTTTTAGGTATCTTGATAAGTAAGGGCTCAGTTATGTAGTGCTGCCGCAGTGTTTTTAGGTATCTTGATAAGTAAGGCCTCAGTTATGTAGTGGTTCTGCAGAGTTTTCATGTCTGTTTATATGTTAGGCCTGAGCAATATAGTGCTTCTGCAGCGTTTTTAGGTATATTGATTTGTTAGGCCTCAGTATTATAGTGCTGATTCAGTGTGTGCAGGTACATTTAGGAGCTAGGCCTCATATAAATAACAAAAAAAAACACTGCAGAGCACCATTTTACTATGTTATGCCTCAGTAGAATATACCTGCACACACTGCAGCAGCACTATAAGTTAGGGCTGAGTATAGGGCTGCTGCAGTGTGTGCAGGTACATTTAGGAGCTAGGCCTCAGTAATGTAGTGCTGCCGCAGTGTTTTCAGGTCTATTTAGATGTTAGCCCTGAGCAATATAGTGCTTCTGCAGCGTATTTAGGTCTATTTATATGTTAGGCCTGAGCAATATAGTGCTTCTGCAGTGTTTTTCGGTGTATTTAGAAGCTAGGCCTCAGAGTTCTACGGGTGCTTGTGGAACGCGTACGCGTAAGAGCCGCAGCTAGGCAACGAGGTTCTACAGCAGGTAGAGTGAGCGCGCAGGTAAAAGTAGGCACTAGGCCTCAGTGTTACAGTGCTGCTGCGGTGTGTTCAGGTAAAGTTAGGAGTTAGGCCTCAGTATTGCAGCGCTCGTGGAGTGTGAATTTAGCCGCTAGGCCTCAGCCTTCCGATTGACAGAATGTTCATGTAGGCCTTTACCTACTGCTATATTTGGATCTATTAAAAATGTTACCACAATAAAAGTGTGGCCTCACGCTCTTTTTTTTTTCTTCTGTATTAGGGTTCTGGGCGGTTGGGGTTGCAATGAATTAGTGTTATAGGGGATTAGGGTTGTAATAAATTAGAGTTAGGGTTGTAATAAATTAGGGTTATGGGGCTTAGGGTTACAATATATTAGGGTTATGGGGCTTAGGGTTAGAATATGTTAAGGTTATGGGGCTTAGGGTTAGAATATATTAGGGTTAGAATATGTTAGGGTTATGGGGCTTAGGGTTAGAATATGTTAGGGTTATGGTGCTTAGGGTTAGAATATATTAGGGTTAGAATATGTTAGGGTTATGGGGCTTAGGGTTAGAATATATTAGGGTTATGGGGCTTAGGGTTAGAATATGTTAGGGTTAGGGTGCTTAGGGTTAGAATATATTAGGGTTGAGGGGCTTAGGGTTAGAATATGTTAGGGTTAGGAGGTTTAGAGTTAGAATAAATTAGGGTTGGGGGGTCTTAGGGCTGGTGGAGGGCCGGTGTTTGGGGGAATTAGGGCTCGTTACCGGAGCGCCGAGTCGATTCAGGTGCGCCTAACGAGCCGCGCCCGGAGCCCGGGACCCACAAGAGCCGAGCGCTCCACGAGGAGCGCCGATCCGAGTGCGGGGCGCCGGCGACGAAGACCAGGCGGCGACAAAGACGCGTGGGAGTCGACTGCGGGAGTCGTCCATTCGCGCAACACACCGCGCGCGCACTGTGCTTTACGCACTCCACAAGGGCGCCCCGCAACACCAGCTAAACTACGCACACGCGCCTCACACACCCGACACGCTCTCGCCCACACTCTCCTCCGACGACACCCACGCCGTTCGCCCCGCTCGCGATACCCTTTCACGACATTATTACACGATAAGCACGCCAAATGCGCCGTTGCCCGTTCGGAGCGCGGCCGGCTCGGCGCGCTTCGAGGAGCGCCGCGAGAAAGGCGCCGTCCGCACGCCGCCCTTTCCGCCTTCACGACACGCGAGGGGGCCTCTCGGAGGCGGGAGAGTGCTTTAACGCTCGCCAGGTTGGCCACGCGCGCGGATTTCGTGCGAGAAACGCGGCGAGAAAACACAACGCGAGCCTGCAGCTGCGCCACGGCTGCACAGCACCGGCCGGGTTGAGTCTACAACGTTCTCATGCGGCGCTTAAGGGCCGCCCCCCTCGCCGCTGAGGGAGGTTCCACAGAACGCTACAGCAGCAGACACACAGTGCTCGCTCCAGCACGCAGCAAAGCAGAACGATGGCAGAAGTCGCTCCCGCCCCAGCCGCCTCGGCGCCCGCCAAGGCCCCCAAGAAGAAGGCGGCCGCCCGCCCCAAGAAGGCCGGCCCCAGCGTCGGCGAGCTTATCGTCAAGGCCGTCTCGGCATCCAAGGAGAGGAGCGGCGTGTCCCTCGCCGCCCTGAAGAAAGCCCTGGCTGCCGGCGGCTACGACGTGGAGAAGAACAACTCTCGCGTTAAGATCGCCGTCAAGAGCCTCGTCACCAAGGGCACTCTGGTGCAGACCAAAGGCACCGGCGCGTCGGGCTCTTTCAAGCTCAACAAGAAGCAGGCCGAGGCCAAGAAGAAGCCGGCCAAGAAGGCTGCTCCTAAAGCCAAGAAGCCCGCCGCCAAGAAACCGGCTGCCGCGAAAAAGCCCAAGAAGGTAGCGGCGAAGAAGCCCGCCGCGGCCAAGAAGTCTCCCAAAAAGGCCAAGAAACCCGCAGCGGCTGCGAAGAAGGCAACCAAGAGCCCCAAGAAGGCGAAGAAGCCGGCGGCTCCCAAGAAAGCCACCAAGAGCCCAAAGAAAGCCAAGGCTGTCAAGCCCAAAGCGGCCAAGCCCAAGGCGGCGAAGCCCAAGAAGGCTGCCCCCAAGAAGAAGTAAACGGTGCCGTTTACCTTCATGTTTTGTTCCTCTCTAACAACGGCTCTTTTAAGAGCCACCCACAGTTTCGTTTCAAAGAGCTTCCTTTGCTATAAACACGTACATATATGTATTCAAAGCATATAACAGTGTCTAATGTGTATGGCGTATGACACTATTTATCGTTGTATGATCATCATTTTAACATACAAATACGGCTCCCATATAAGTAGCTGTCATAGCACAACCACAGCCACTGTAGGTATTCGTTTCATTAGTTTGTTTATTAGTTTATTTCTTTTCGTTTACAACTTTAGATTTATTTGAGCGGGAAGGCATAAGTCTCTGTCTGCAGCAGTAGGTCTCTGTCTCACACACACACAAAGCAGGCAGCACGAGGAGGAGGGGGAGGTGGGGGCCCAAAGCGAGCAGCGGAGGGCGGGCGCTGGCGTTGGACGGCGGACACGCGATTGGCTGTCTCAGCGCCAAGCGTTTACACTGCACGAGGAGGAGGGGGGAGGAGGCTGCACGAGGAGGAGGGGGGAGCGGCCGCTAGAGTTCGACGGCGGGGACGCTATTGGCTGTTGCTGCGCGAAGCTTGCAGCCAATAGGAACGTAGGCGCTTTTGCTTTATCAACAGCGCCCGGGAGCCTTCTCGCTTTATTTCAGCTTTGTTCAGCGAACACATCTGACCTGCATCATGAGCGGAAGAGGCAAAACCGGCGGCAAGGCTAGGGCCAAGGCCAAGACTCGCTCTTCCCGCGCTGGGCTGCAGTTCCCCGTGGGCCGTGTGCACAGGCTCCTGCGCAAAGGAAACTACGCAGAGCGTGTTGGCGCCGGTGCCCCCGTCTACCTTGCCGCCGTGCTGGAGTATCTTACCGCTGAGATTCTCGAGTTGGCCGGCAACGCCGCCCGCGACAACAAGAAGACTCGTATCATCCCCCGTCATCTGCAGCTGGCTGTTCGCAACGACGAGGAGTTGAACAAACTGCTCGGAGGAGTTACCATTGCCCAGGGTGGTGTGCTGCCCAACATTCAGGCTGTGCTTCTCCCCAAGAAGACCGAGAAGGCGGTCAAGGCCAAGTAAATCTCCGCTTCTTTGTCCATACCCAAAGGCTCTTTTAAGAGCCACCCAACTCTACTCAAAAAGTGCTACGTTTCCTCACCAGTAACACAACACGCAGTACATGTAATACACGCAAAATACGTGTAGTGCATATTCTATGAATTCCTTTATCACGTTACGTGATAAAGGAATAAACTAAAATGAAAATAGTATATATAACGCGATGTGTGTCTATATTTATATATATATATAGATATGGATATAGATATATATATATAGATATATATATAGATATAGATATATATAGATATATATAGATATACACATACATGCACACACTATTATGCTTTTGATCAATGAGTAAAAGCACTAAAACAATTGACAAGATAAATATTTACAAGCTGAAAATACCTAGATATATACACACGGGTGGGTATTATGTTCGTGTGTGCGGAGATAAGTATTGTTGAATAAACAAATGAGAGCGATCAACCTGCATTGCGTTTAGTGTACATAAAACCAGGCTGGACAGCAGTAAGCCGCCACTGTGTTCTAACAGCAGTATTTTGCGGTTCGGAATGACGGCCAATAGCGCGCAAGCTCGATTTTGAAGACGCCCTATCAGACGCTGGCAGCTCCGACACGTCCAATCGGCGACGAGCGGCTCTAAAGCTTAAAAGGGCCGTGAGGAGGCGAGGGAGCGTTATTCTCTTTCAAGAGTTCAGCGCCATGGCAAGAACGAAGCAGACCGCCCGCAAGTCCACCGGTGGCAAGGCCCCGAGGAAGCAGCTGGCCACCAAGGCAGCCCGCAAGAGCGCCCCGGCTACCGGCGGCGTGAAGAAGCCTCACCGTTACAGGCCCGGCACCGTCGCTCTGAGAGAGATCCGTCGCTACCAGAAATCCACTGAGCTGTTGATCCGCAAGCTGCCCTTCCAGCGCCTGGTGCGTGAGATCGCTCAGGACTTCAAGACCGATCTGCGCTTCCAGAGCTCCGCCGTCATGGCTCTGCAGGAGGCAAGCGAGGCGTACTTGGTGGGTCTGTTTGAAGACACTAACCTGTGCGCCATCCACGCCAAGAGAGTCACCATTATGCCTAAAGGTGCTTGCACACTGCACGCGGTAGGTGCGGCGCGGTACGCTGACCCCCATAGGATTCAATAGTGTCTAGAGCGGTAGAGCGGTGCGTCGCTGCCGCGGAGCAGAGCGGAAAGCGGCGCGTTTCCCCGCCCATAACCACGCCTCCACCGCGCTACCGCTTACCGCGGGCAAAGTTCAACATGGTTCAACTTTGACCTCGCGGCAAGCGGTACCTCGGCAGAAAACGCATGACGTGAACTCACGCGACTAGAGAGAAACTGTAGTCCAAACAACAATAAACGTGCGCGAGAGACTAATAATAGCGATTAGTGAATCCCCTCAGCTGTACATCACTTCCCTACACTCATATAGAGATAACAGGAGGAAGAGAAGAATCAGAGCTTTGTTCTGAGGCTGAGAAACATATACAGATGCACAGAGGCTGTAGAGACTCAAAACTACAAAACACCGCTCACAGAGGTGATGGGTTTTAGAAAACTCCGCCTATTATCAGCAGGAGACGCTTGGCGTCAGCAGCAGCGCAACGCACCCGCAACTGACCAGCGTAGAGCAGAGCGGCAGCACAGCGGAATGCCGCGCGGCATACCGCGTTCAGTGTGCAAGCACCTTAAGGACATCCAGCTGGCCCGCCGTATCCGCGGAGAGCGCGCTTAAACGGAGCGCTTTGACGTTTTCCCTTAATACCCAACGGCTCTTTTAAGAGCCACCTACCTGTGTCTGTGCCAAAAGAGTTGTTTTTCTACATGCGTTTTATATGCATTTATATATATTATATTTATTATATAAAATTATACATTGTTTTGAGTACACTTAGTACTACTTTTGCATACAACATTCATATATATAATATATATATATATATATATGTATATATATATATATATATATATATATATATATATATATATATATATATATATATATATATGTATATATATGTATATATTATATTCTGTGTATTATATATATTATATTATATGCGTGTGTGTATGTATGTATATATATGTGTATATATATATATATATATATATATAATATATATATGTATGTATACATATATATATAATATATATGTATGTATACATACATATATTATATATATGTATGTATACATACACACATGCATATAATATATATAATTTATACATTGTTTTGAGTACACTTAGTACTACTTTTTCATACAACATTCATATATATATATATATGAATGTTGTATGAAAAAGTAGTACTAAGTGTACTCAAAACAATGTATACATTTAACATAACGTACATTTTATCAATATTTCGCGCCTTTTTAATAGCCAGCAATTACTAGAGCTTACTGCAATGGCTAAATACATAGAAACACACAAGCACAAGATTTATGAGCACATTATTGGTGAAATAATAGAGAAAGGCATCTATATATATATTATGTGTGTGTGCGTGAGTACTGAGGGAACTGCTGCATGTAACACTGATGGAGCTTGGATGCCACCGTGTGGTTCAACTGCACCATTGCATGCACTGTTATAAGTTGCAAGAGTTCTGTTATAAGTGTGTGTGTGGTGACATAAATTGAACTCTTCTTACTGAAAAAGGCATTGTTTCACTACACGGCGGCATCCATCAGTGTTACATGTGCAATGTAATATATACACACACATTGATATACTCGGTAATATTGTCATATTCTCTCTAGATATTAATATATACCTAGCTACATATATATATATATATATATATATATATATATATATATATATATATATATATATATATATATATATATATATATATATATATCGTGAGGTTTACTTAATGTATAGATTATGGACGTATCATAAGACTTACAATATATTTATATACGCATGTTTTCATGTTTTAAGAGCTCTCTCTCTCTCTCTCTCTCTCTCTCTCTCTCTGTATATATATCTAAAAAATATATAGAAACGTTTTATATATTGTTCATATATACACATATATATGTGTTTGTGTGTGTGTGTTGTTAAACAGCGCAATTGCATTGATGAGGCTTAGTACCTTTTCATATGGACATGGAACATAAGACTTACTTCACTTTGTATATATAAGTGTATGTTGAGCTGACTACTTCACGTTTTAAGAGTTTGGATGCCACCATGTGGTTAAAGTTCTGTATTGCATTGCTCAAGAATATATCTATATAATTCTTGAGCATATATATTTATTGTTTTTTTCCTTTTTTTATGGAAAGAAAATTAGACATTCATGCAAACACACGCACACATATATATTGAGGCAATGTGTCTTTGCAATGTTTGAGCATATCTTGTGGCTGTGTATGAGACTATGTCCAAAACCACATTGACTCGTAAATATAAAGGAAAAATCAAATGTAGATATCCCATTTAAACTTTTTATTTGGAATTATTTATTGGGTCCAGGAGATGGCAGCAACGTCACATTCCTTAAATTACATCTTCTCTCTAATTGCAGGGCAAATATTATATGTAATACAGATAAACTTTGTGGAAAGGTCCAAATTGGCTTGACTCTGGTTTTTCATCTTACTATTGGTAATAATCAATCTAATCAATCTATATTTTCCTGGGACAATATACAATTACCTTTAATACATGTAAATAAATGAAAATAGTAATACTACTACTTGTAATGATGATGATGATGATGATAATAATAATCATAATAATGTTAATTACTAAATGACTAATAATAAAATTAATAATTATACATAATATCACCAATCATATAATAACAATAAATTATGAGTAATAAACTCTTAATAGTAAATAAAATGACTAATATTACCATTACTAATAGTAATACAAATTACTTATATGAACATTTATAATACTACTACTACTCCTACTACTACTACTACTACTACTACTACTAATAATAATAATAATAATAATAATAATAATAACAATCAGAATGATACTACTAATAATTAATAATAACAAATTATTATTCACTATTTATTAATAAAGCATTATTAATATTTATTATACGTAATCAAATTTACCAACATTAACACTAATATAATTAATGATATTATGGCGTTAATAAAAAAATTAATAATTAAACAAAAAAATAAAATATAATAATAATAAATATTCTTATTCTTATTATAATTTTTTTTATTATTATTATTATGACTTTCTTTGGTATTTGACCATAGGGTGATTTTTTTAGACACGTGTACATGGCACTACTAAGACTTTAGTCTCTCTCTCTCTCTCTCTCTCTCTCTACACACACACACACACACTATATATATATATATATATATATATATATATATATATATATATATATATATATATATATATATATATATATATATAATAAAGATATATATTATATGTATATTCTCCGGCCACGGGTGGAGTGTCTGGAGTGCTAGTTTGTTGGCTATCTGGGCTGCTAGCTAGGTGAGTGAAGCTAAATTAGCGATTAGCATGTACCATTAAATTGGCCAAATATACTGCACTAAACTAGCAGGTAGGTGTTCATTCTGTCCCCTGTGTATGTATTTTATATTGTGATTAGTGTATTTAGCCACAGTGTTGTTGAAACTCGCCTACATGAGCGGTTGCTATGGCTTCCGAATAGGTAACTAGGCGCTAGCATAGCTTAGCTTAGCTTAGCGTGCGGGTTTGTTTACGTTTTCGTGGTTCACAAAATGGCGGCCATTCCCTTCTCTAGGTCAGAGGTCAGAGGTCACGAGGTACAGCGAATTTGATGTGTAGTTTATTAATGTAATTGCATTAAATTATCTTTTTACGGGGCAAAGTTTAACTGCAATGTCCATTCCCCCACTCTCTAAAAATCTACCGTTTGTGGATATTTGGTTTTCCTTAAATGGCCGCCATTTTGCGTAATTCTGCTCGCTAAATATTGCTTACACAAGTTAAGAGTTACTAAACGTTGAAGCAATACATGTTTTTTGGCCGTGCTTTTAATTTCTAACTATTTTGGATAGAAGAAAGAAATACATTTTTGGAGCTAAGGTTAAAGGCAAGATTTAAACCGCTACTCTCTGACAAGTGAACCAAGTCTTTAGGACACATTTAAATATTTCATCATTGGTATACTTGACTTGAGTCCTAAGAAATAATTAAATCTTTACTAATTATGTCATTGGCGTTCTGTCCAATTGTTAAGGTGTATTTTAAGGTGTGTTAATATGTGTAATAATAATTATAACATGAATAATGTTAATTTGTTGTGTATATATATATAGTTATATATGAGTTATTTATTTATTTAATGCTATCTCTATGGAAGGTTGAAATAGGTTTAATGTACTGATCTTGTTTTTTGGTGGAGCTTGCAGCCCATCTGCTGGTCGAATGCAGACACTGCAAAGAATTATGAATGAGTGGGTGAGAAAGCAAATCTTTTTACCTGTTTTGAAATGTTTTATTTGTTTACATGAATTTGGATTAGGGGGGCCACATATGGTGGTCTAATACTGTTATTTCACATGGATCAGGAGAAATTTTCACTGAACCAAATATCTTATGTGTAGAGTGAGTGAAAAGGATTGGGGCATAGTGCGAATTATTGACATGAATTCGAATAATAACAAATATTTTATTTGAGTTGTCAATTATTTACAAAGCCCAGCACAATTTTTGAAGTACTTTAGAGGTACACATTAGTAGAAGTTTAATGAACTCTGTAATTGAGTACACTTAGTTTGACGAATACACTTGAAAACTCTTTTCTATTTGATAAAACATACATGAGACACAGTAATCGTGCTTCGTGTGTTCCACAATTTGGATTTCACAAGGCATATTATTGTCCATGAGAAG
Source organism: Astyanax mexicanus (assembly GCF_023375975.1). Lineage (NCBI taxonomy): Eukaryota > Metazoa > Chordata > Actinopteri > Characiformes > Acestrorhamphidae > Astyanax > Astyanax mexicanus. The sequence goes on along the minus strand of NC_064432.1, from coordinate 12,116,236 downwards.
ACAGGCTTTCTCTGAGAAACCTACTTACTCACTACTACTACTACTACTACTACTACTACTACTACTACTACTACTACTAATAATAATAATAATAATAATAATAATGATTATTATTATTATTATTATTATTATTATTATTATTATTATTATTATTATTATTATTATTATTATGGTAGTTGTTGTTGTTGTATCTTGCAAGATGTTTTTCCCCCCCTTCCATTTGCAAAAGTTGCCCACTGGTGATCCACTAAGCAGTACATATGTTAAGGCATTTCATTTGTTGTATTATTTCTTTTTTGTTTGGGTACATTTGAAGGGACAAAATGAAACAGAAAACAAATGAAACTAACACAAATAAATATATTATAATGTATATACATAAAATAATATATATATAAAACACATAAGACATAGAAAAAGAAACTAAAAGATATATGTGAAATGATATGAAATTATATGTATGTTCATGTATTTATTATTATATGTGTGTGGATGTGTGTGTGAGAGTGAGCTTGTGTATATCCATAATATGCTATAATTGATGTTTACCTTTTTTCTCTTTTCCAACCACTTCCTTCAACGTGTCCCAGCATTTATTTTGTATGCATGAAAAGATATTAATATTAAGACATTTTAAACATAATAAATGTATTAATAATTTTATGTAATGCTATCTCCATGTAACATTGACATAGGTTTAATGTACTGATCTTGTAAATTGTTGTTTTGTCTTTGTTTGTGTGTGGTTTGACAGACAGTTCTAAGGGAGATGTTTTTTGGTGGAGCTTGGAGTCCATCTGCTGGTCGAAGGAATACACTGCAGAGATTTATGAATGAGTGAGTGAGAATACAAATCTTTTGACCTGTTTTGAAATTTTATTTGTTTACATGAATTTGGATTACGAGGGCCACATATGGTTGTCTAATTGTGTTAGTTCACATGGATCAAGAGAGTTTTTAACTGCAATATTATATGTGTAGCGAAGTGAGCGAAATGGCTCGGGTCTGAGAGGGAATGACGGATTGAAATTCAAATATTAACAACTATTTAATTTGAGTTGTAATGTATTTGCTACTCCCAGCACCATTTATGAAGTACTTTAGAGGTACGCATTAGTAGACGTTTAGTGAACTCCGTAATTGAGTACACTTAGTTTGGCGAATACACTTTAACAAATAGCTTATATTTGATCAAACATGCATGAGACACAGTAATCGTGCTTCGTGTGTGCCACATTTTGGATTTCACACGGCAGATTATTATCCATGAGAAGACAGGCTGTCTCTGAGAAACATACTTACTCACTACTACTACTACTAATACTACTAATAAATATTATTATTATTATGGTTATTTATTCGACTGTTCCAACACTCTGTGATTTAGAGCTTATTGTGTTACATTACGACAGGTTTCTGACCCATAGTTTATTTCAAGAGATGGCCTACAAATGTGTACTTTTCATCACATTCACAATTTGATTAGGGCATTTGTCTTTTATATATTATCATATAAAGATAATAGAATGAGATTCCTTTATTCAGTTGGTTAACACGATCCGCATATATGGCTACAACTTTATAATAAAGAGCAGAGGATCTTGCCCCCTTCCATTTGCAAATGTTGCCCACTGATGATCCACTAAGCCTGAAATATGTTAAAGCAGGATTTTTTGCCGTGTTATTTTTTGTTGTAGGAAATTTGAAGGGACAATACGAAACATAAACCAAAAAAAAACATAACAAGAATAACTCTAATAAAATGTATATACCTAAAATAATCTATATCTATATATATATATATATATATATATATATATATATATATATATATATATATATATATATAAACCAGAAAAGAAATAGAAAAATGAACAAGAAAAGATTATACACAGCTCCTATGATAGAACCCAAAACATGATTCATTCCGCCCTAGTATTTTTGATTGACAAAACATACTAAATATATGTATACATTTCTTTAATGCTATCTCCATGTAACATTGAAATAGGTTTAATGTACTGATCTTGTAAATTGTTGTTTTGTCTCTGTTTGTGTGTGGTTTGACAGACAATTCTAGGGGAGGTGTTTTTTGGGTGGAGCTTGGAGTCCATCTGCTGGTCGAAGGAATACACTGCAGAGATTTGTAAATGAGTGAGTGGGAATACAAATCTTTCTACCTGCTTTTGTAATGTTTTATTTGTTTACATGATTTTGGATTATGAGGGCCACATATGGTTGTGTAGTAGTGTTCATTTCTTATGGATCAAGAGGGTTATTATTAACTGATATAATTATTTTATGTGTAAAGTGAGAAAAAAGGATTGGAGCATATTCCGAAAGATTGTTAGAAAATAAATCAACCTCCCAGCACAATTTTCAAAGTACTTCCGAAGTACACATTAGTAGAAGTTTAATGAACTCCGTAAATACATACACCTAGTTTGACGAATGCACTTTACAAAATGGCTTATATTTGATAAAACGTACATGATACACATTAATCGTCCTTTTTGTGGTCCACACGTTGAATTTCTCAAGGATTATTATTATTAATATTTTTATTAGATTTATTTACTTTTTGTTTTATTGAGTATTTGGGTTTGTACTGCTACTACATGTCTCTTGAGCGATAACACTGGGATTTAGAGATGATGTATTGATATATATTACGACAATATTTATTAAGCTTTTTATTTTTTGGCTGAATATAGGCTTTGTACAACACTCAAACCAACTACTAAAACCAACAAATGAACAAACACACAGCGAAATGTTTTTGTACGTTGCCCTCCGTTTGTTTGGTGAGGGGAAAATATTCAAATGTCCCACGCGGTTCAGTGCTTCATAAAGTCGGTCTGGCAATATGTAATATTCAGCATTCATTGGTGTAAGATATCTACAGTTATTACTTTCAAGCAGATACGGTTTATAATCAGTCTTTCTGTAGCGCTCTAGCGTGCGGGGGCGGTGCGGACGGCCTCACCGCGAGGGGCCACCCAGCTGCTTTGTACTGGGCTCCGCCTCTCTGTCTTCAACTAGGTCCGGTAGAGTAGAATATCAGGCGCCGGCCGGCCGCTCTAACTTCATTCTTTCTCTTCTCGTCGACAGGGAGCAAGAGCAGCAACGATGTCCGGCCGAGGAAAAGGAGGCAAGGGGCTCGGGAAAGGAGGCGCCAAGCGTCACCGCAAAGTTCTTCGCGATAACATCCAGGGCATCACCAAGCCCGCTATCCGCCGTCTTGCGCGTCGTGGTGGCGTCAAGCGTATCTCCGGTCTGATCTACGAGGAGACCCGCGGTGTGCTGAAAGTGTTCCTGGAGAACGTGATCAGAGACGCCGTCACCTACACCGAGCACGCCAAGAGAAAGACCGTCACCGCCATGGATGTGGTGTACGCCCTGAAACGCCAGGGACGCACTCTTTACGGATTCGGAGGTTAAACGCTCGTCTAGAACAACGCAAACAACAACGGCTCTTTTAAGAGCCACCCACAAATCCACCCAAAGACAAGTTTTCCGTGTTTGAATAAGATACAGTAGTTGAATAACACTAAATTTCCCTATATAAAACGTCCCACTGCCCGTGAATTAGCAGATAAAGTGTGGAAATGCACTATGAAAGATATATTTAAGGATATCAGTATTATTGTGTGTGTGTGTGTGTGTACGCTATATATTTATAGATAATTTATACATATATGCCTACCAGTGTGTGTGTGTGTGTGTGTATATGTATACGCACGTGTGTTATTAAAGAATAGATTTTCATCATATAAATATCCGAGTCTGGGAATAAGAAGCGTCAGCGTAAAGTCAATTATTGTATGAGTTTTAGGTAGTTTTAGAGGACCGCCGTAGGATCTCCCGGCCATTCAACTGAACCAGACATTAGTTTACACGAAGGCAAAGTGATGAATAAACATACAGGCGCGCGTTTGTGCGCGCTCTCAAAGCGCATATGTCTTTATTTGTCCGCTTCTAAGCTAACGCATACGAAGCGTCAATTTTTACAAGGTATAAAACGGTCTTAAACTTAGTACACTTAGTCCTACACGGGGGCCGTCGCCTTCGCCGCTGTGTGCGCGGGAAGGCACACAAAGAGCAGGCTGCAGCAGCGGGTGGAGGGTGGAGGGTGGATGGGGTTGGGGGGGGGAGGGGGGAGGGGGGGAGGGGGGGAGGGGTATTACAGTGGAGCGAGCTGTGTTTGTCCAATGGTGGTTTGACGGCATTCGAAAGGCGTGACTCATGTTAATTAGACTAGCAGAGTGTAAATAACGTGGGGGTTAGTCGCCTCCCCCTCATTCTTCAGTCTAACTCGAAGACGAGCAGGATGCCTGAGCCAGCAAAGTCCGCCCCGAAGAAGGGCTCCAAGAAGGCCGTCACCAAGACCGCCGGCAAGGGAGGCAAGAAGCGCAGAAAGTCCAGGAAGGAGAGCTATGCCATCTACGTCTACAAGGTGCTGAAGCAGGTCCACCCCGACACCGGAATCTCCTCAAAGGCGATGGGTATCATGAACTCCTTCGTGAACGACATCTTCGAGCGCATCGCCGGTGAGTCTTCCCGCCTGGCTCACTACAACAAGCGTTCCACCATCACCTCCAGGGAGATCCAGACCGCCGTGCGCCTGCTTCTGCCCGGCGAGCTGGCCAAGCACGCCGTCTCCGAGGGAACAAAGGCCGTCACCAAGTACACCAGCTCCAAGTAAAGAGCGAACCCGCTCCGATCAAACCCAACGGCTCTTTTAAGAGCCACCCACGTTTTCCACTAAAGAGCAGCGTTCCGTGTCCCTTTTCTAATGTGTTTTAAAAAAAACACACACATTAAGTATTCATATACGTAGTGTGTGTGTGTGTGTGTGTGTGTATTGTAGTGAATGTGTATATTTATATGTATAAAAATAATAAATAAAATTGTGAACACACAATATATAGATATATATATATGTATATAGATATATATAGATATATATGTATATAGATATGTGTATATATATATGTATATAGATATATGTGTGTATATATATATATATATATATATATATATATATACACGTATATATATATACGTATATATATATATATATAGATATATGTATATGTATATAGATATATGTATCTGTATATAGATATATGTATATGTATATAGATATATATATGTATATATATATAGATATGTGTATATATATATATATACGTATATATACGTATATATATATATATATATATATATATATATATATATATATATATATATATAGATATATGTATATGTATATAGATATATGTATCTGTATATAGATATATGTATATGTATATAGATATATATATATATGTATATATATATATAGATATAGATATATAGATAGAAGAAATGGAAGGCGCATGATTCCCCATTATGTGCTGGGCTAAGCAGTGACTAGTGACACTAGTGACCAGTACATAGGTGGTCAATAAATCACACAAATAGTACATAAGAGGTGGTACAGCACAAAGTGTGTTTAAGAGATTATGCTATTCATGGGGAAGTGACATATTGCACAACGTCTATGCCTAGAGGAGATAAAAGTACACATATGTATGTACACATTTGCCACGTGCAAAGTGCTATAATTACTATAGCGCTAGATTATTATAGTGCTATAATTAAAGAACAGTTGAGCTTACCTATTAGTAACACAATCCCAATGATAAGCGTGTAACTGCTCTGCCCTATGACACATACTGTGACAAACTCTGTTGTAATTTGTTTCAAGAAAATACAGCCAATGAATCTAGAAATACACCAAAACTAGCTCCTAGTGAGCTGCATATAAACATGTGATTAGAAATCATATGTCGCTATGAATGATTAATGTTAAATGTAACCTATTTGTGGTGTTACTAACTTTTTCCTGCATCCATAAACAGAAAATCAGCTGTAAGACACACAAAACACACCCTACACGACTGTTGGTCCAACATCTGAGCTTCCACACCTGATGCTGCTAACGAGAGCCGCGTGTGAACGATAGAGCCAGGTGTGCTTCGTCTTACAAAGGCATAAATAAGCCCCCTCCCAGGTCAGCAAGCGAGACCCCAATTTTGGCGTCATGTTTGTCTTAACAGGCAGCAAGTAGAACCAGATCAGGGTAGTAAAGCAACACGCTTACTGTTTGGAGTAGAAATTTAGCTTATTATGCTGCTGCACACAGCTAGGCCTCAGAGTTCTACAGGTGCTGGTGGTTTAGGTATATTGATAAGTTAGGCCTCAGTTATGTAGTGTTTCTGCAGTGTTTTTAGGTCTATTTATATGTTAGGCCTGAGTAGTATAGTGCTTCTGCAGTGTTTTTAGGTATATTGATAAGTTAGGCATCAGTTATGTAGTGCTGCTGCAGCATTTTCAGGTATATTTATATGTTAGGTCTCATAAATATACCTGCACACACTGCAGCAGCACTACATTACTATGTTACGCCTGAGTATCATAGTGCTGCTTCAGTGTGTGCAGGTATATTTCTACGTTAGGCCTGTCTGTCATAGTGTTGCTGCAGCGTGTGCAGGTGTATTTAGAAGCTAGGCCTCAGTTCATCGGGTGCTGGTGGAATGCGTACGTGTAAGAGCCGCAGCTAGCCAACAAGGTTCTACAGCAGGTAGAGTGAGCGCGCAGGTAAAAGTAGGCACTAGGCCTCAGTGTTACAGTGCTGCTTCAGTGTGTTCAGGTTAATTTAGGAGCTAGGCCTCAGTAATAGGGTGCTGCTGCAGTGTTTTTTTCGTTATATTTATATGTTAGGCCTCAGTAGTATATACCTGCACACACTGCAGCAGCACTATAAGTTAGGGCTGAGTATCATAGTGCTGCTGCAGTGTGTGCAGGTACATTTAGGTGCTAGGCCTCAGTTATGTAGTGCTGCCGCAGAGTTTTCATGTCTATTTATATGTTAGGCCTGAGCAATATAGTGCTTCTGCAGCGTTTTTAGGTATATTGATTTGTTAGGCCTCAGTATTGTAGTGCTGCTTCAGTGTGTGCAGGTACATTTAGGAGCTAGGCCTCATAAATATACCCCCAAAAAAAACACTGCAGCAGCACCATTTTACTATGTTATGCCTCAGTAGTATATACCTGCACACACTGCAGCAGCACAAAGTTAGGGCTGAGTATCATAGTGCTGCTGCAGTGTGTGCAGGTACATTTAGGAGCTAGGCCTCAGTAATGTAGTGCTGCCGCAGCGTTTTTAAGTATCTTGATAAGTAAGGCCTCAGTTATGTAGTGCTGCCGCAGTGTTTTCTGGTCTATTTCTAAGTAAGGCCTCAGTAATGTAGTGCTGCTGCAGTGTTTTTAGGTATCTTGATAAGTAAGGCCTCAGTTATGTAGTGGTTCTGCAGAGTTTTTAGGTATATTGATTTGTTAGGCCTCAGTATTATAGTGCTGCTGCAGTGTGTGCAGGTACATTTAGGAGCTAGGCCTCAGTAATATAGTGCTTCTGCAGCGTATTTAGATCTATTTATATGTTAGGCCTGAGCAATATAGTGCTTCTGCAGCGTATTTAGGTCTATTTATATGTTAGGCCTGAGCAATATAGTGCTTCTGCAGTGTTTTTCGGTGTCTTGATAAGTTAGGCCTCAGTTATGTAGTGCTGCTGCAGCGTGTGCAGGTGTATTTAGAAGCTAGGCCTCAGAGTTCTACGGGTGCTTGTGGAATGCGTACGCGTAAGAGCCGCAGCTAGGCAACGAGGTTCTACAGCAGGTAGAGTGAGCGCGCAGGTAAAAGTAGGCACTAGGCCTCAGTATTATAGTGCTGCTGCAGTGTTTTTTTTTTAGTTATATTTATATGTTATGCCTCAGTAGTATATACCTGCACACACTGCAGCAGCACTATAAGTTAGGGCTGAGTATCATAGTGCTGCTGCAGTGTGTGCAGGTACATTTAGGAGCTAGGCCTCATAAATATACCAAAAAAAAACACTGCAGCAGCACCATTTTACTATGTTATGCCTCAGTAGAATATACCTGCACACACTGCAGCAGCACTAAGTTAGGGCTGAGTATCATAGTGCTGCTGCAGTGTGTGCAGGTACATTTAGGAGCTAGGCCTCAGTAATGTAGTGCTGCTGCAGTGTTTTTAGGTATCTTGATAAGTAAGGCCTCAGTAATGTAGTGCTGCTGCAGTGTTTTTAGGTATCTTGATAAGTAAGGGCTCAGTTATGTAGTGCTGCCGCAGTGTTTTTAGGTATCTTGATAAGTAAGGGCTCAGTTATGTAGTGCTGCCGCAGTGTTTTTAGGTATCTTGATAAGTAAGGGCTCAGTTATGTAGTGCTGCCGCAGTGTTTTTAGGTATCTTGATAAGTAAGGCCTCAGTTATGTAGTGGTTCTGCAGAGTTTTCATGTCTGTTTATATGTTAGGCCTGAGCAATATAGTGCTTCTGCAGCGTTTTTAGGTATATTGATTTGTTAGGCCTCAGTATTATAGTGCTGATTCAGTGTGTGCAGGTACATTTAGGAGCTAGGCCTCATATAAATAACAAAAAAAAACACTGCAGAGCACCATTTTACTATGTTATGCCTCAGTAGAATATACCTGCACACACTGCAGCAGCACTATAAGTTAGGGCTGAGTATCATAGGGCTGCTGCAGTGTGTGCAGGTACATTTAGGAGCTAGGCCTCAGTAATGTAGTGCTGCCGCAGTGTTTTCAGGTCTATTTAGATGTTAGCCCTGAGCAATATAGTGCTTCTGCAGCGTATTTAGGTCTATTTATATGTTAGGCCTGAGCAATATAGTGCTTCTGCAGTGTTTTTCGGTGTATTTAGAAGCTAGGCCTCAGAGTTCTACGGGTGCTTGTGGAACGCGTACGCGTAAGAGCCGCAGCTAGGCAACGAGGTTCTACAGCAGGTAGAGTGAGCGCGCAGGTAAAAGTAGGCACTAGGCCTCAGTGTTACAGTGCTGCTGCGGTGTGTTCAGGTAAAGTTAGGAGTTAGGCCTCAGTATTGCAGCGCTCGTGGAGTGTGAATTTAGCCGCTAGGCCTCAGCCTTCCGATTGACAGAATGTTCATGTAGGCCTTTACCTACTGCTATATTTGGATCTATTAAAAATGTTACCACAATAAAAGTGTGGCCTCACGCTCTTTTTTTTTTCTTCTGTATTAGGGTTCTGGGCGGTTGGGGTTGCAATGAATTAGTGTTATAGGGGATTAGGGTTGTAATAAATTAGAGTTAGGGTTGTAATAAATTAGGGTTATGGGGCTTAGGGTTACAATATATTAGGGTTATGGGGCTTAGGGTTAGAATATGTTAAGGTTATGGGGCTTAGGGTTAGAATATATTAGGGTTAGAATATGTTAGGGTTATGGGGCTTAGGGTTAGAATATGTTAGGGTTATGGTGCTTAGGGTTAGAATATATTAGGGTTAGAATATGTTAGGGTTATGGGGCTTAGGGTTAGAATATATTAGGGTTATGGGGCTTAGGGTTAGAATATGTTAGGGTTAGGGTGCTTAGGGTTAGAATATATTAGGGTTGAGGGGCTTAGGGTTAGAATATGTTAGGGTTAGGAGGTTTAGAGTTAGAATAAATTAGGGTTGGGGGGTCTTAGGGCTGGTGGAGGGCCGGTGTTTGGGGGAATTAGGGCTCGTTACCGGAGCGCCGAGTCGATTCAGGTGCGCCTAACGAGCCGCGCCCGGAGCCCGGGACCCACAAGAGCCGAGCGCTCCACGAGGAGCGCCGATCCGAGTGCGGGGCGCCGGCGACGAAGACCAGGCGGCGACAAAGACGCGTGGGAGTCGACTGCGGGAGTCGTCCATTCGCGCAACACACCGCGCGCGCACTGTGCTTTACGCACTCCACAAGGGCGCCCCGCAACACCAGCTAAACTACGCACACGCGCCTCACACACCCGACACGCTCTCGCCCACACTCTCCTCCGACGACACCCACGCCGTTCGCCCCGCTCGCGATACCCTTTCACGACATTATTACACGATAAGCACGCCAAATGCGCCGTTGCCCGTTCGGAGCGCGGCCGGCTCGGCGCGCTTCGAGGAGCGCCGCGAGAAAGGCGCCGTCCGCACGCCGCCCTTTCCGCCTTCACGACACGCGAGGGGGCCTCTCGGAGGCGGGAGAGTGCTTTAACGCTCGCCAGGTTGGCCACGCGCGCGGATTTCGTGCGAGAAACGCGGCGAGAAAACACAACGCGAGCCTGCAGCTGCGCCACGGCTGCACAGCACCGGCCGGGTTGAGTCTACAACGTTCTCATGCGGCGCTTAAGGGCCGCCCCCCTCGCCGCTGAGGGAGGTTCCACAGAACGCTACAGCAGCAGACACACAGTGCTCGCTCCAGCACGCAGCAAAGCAGAACGATGGCAGAAGTCGCTCCCGCCCCAGCCGCCTCGGCGCCCGCCAAGGCCCCCAAGAAGAAGGCGGCCGCCCGCCCCAAGAAGGCCGGCCCCAGCGTCGGCGAGCTTATCGTCAAGGCCGTCTCGGCATCCAAGGAGAGGAGCGGCGTGTCCCTCGCCGCCCTGAAGAAAGCCCTGGCTGCCGGCGGCTACGACGTGGAGAAGAACAACTCTCGCGTTAAGATCGCCGTCAAGAGCCTCGTCACCAAGGGCACTCTGGTGCAGACCAAAGGCACCGGCGCGTCGGGCTCTTTCAAGCTCAACAAGAAGCAGGCCGAGGCCAAGAAGAAGCCGGCCAAGAAGGCTGCTCCTAAAGCCAAGAAGCCCGCCGCCAAGAAACCGGCTGCCGCGAAAAAGCCCAAGAAGGTAGCGGCGAAGAAGCCCGCCGCGGCCAAGAAGTCTCCCAAAAAGGCCAAGAAACCCGCAGCGGCTGCGAAGAAGGCAACCAAGAGCCCCAAGAAGGCGAAGAAGCCGGCGGCTCCCAAGAAAGCCACCAAGAGCCCAAAGAAAGCCAAGGCTGTCAAGCCCAAAGCGGCCAAGCCCAAGGCGGCGAAGCCCAAGAAGGCTGCCCCCAAGAAGAAGTAAACGGTGCCGTTTACCTTCATGTTTTGTTCCTCTCTAACAACGGCTCTTTTAAGAGCCACCCACAGTTTCGTTTCAAAGAGCTTCCTTTGCTATAAACACGTACATATATGTATTCAAAGCATATAACAGTGTCTAATGTGTATGGCGTATGACACTATTTATCGTTGTATGATCATCATTTTAACATACAAATACGGCTCCCATATAAGTAGCTGTCATAGCACAACCACAGCCACTGTAGGTATTCGTTTCATTAGTTTGTTTATTAGTTTATTTCTTTTCGTTTACAACTTTAGATTTATTTGAGCGGGAAGGCATAAGTCTCTGTCTGCAGCAGTAGGTCTCTGTCTCACACACACACAAAGCAGGCAGCACGAGGAGGAGGGGGAGGTGGGGGCCCAAAGCGAGCAGCGGAGGGCGGGCGCTGGCGTTGGACGGCGGACACGCGATTGGCTGTCTCAGCGCCAAGCGTTTACACTGCACGAGGAGGAGGGGGGAGGAGGCTGCACGAGGAGGAGGGGGGAGCGGCCGCTAGAGTTCGACGGCGGGGACGCTATTGGCTGTTGCTGCGCGAAGCTTGCAGCCAATAGGAACGTAGGCGCTTTTGCTTTATCAACAGCGCCCGGGAGCCTTCTCGCTTTATTTCAGCTTTGTTCAGCGAACACATCTGACCTGCATCATGAGCGGAAGAGGCAAAACCGGCGGCAAGGCTAGGGCCAAGGCCAAGACTCGCTCTTCCCGCGCTGGGCTGCAGTTCCCCGTGGGCCGTGTGCACAGGCTCCTGCGCAAAGGAAACTACGCAGAGCGTGTTGGCGCCGGTGCCCCCGTCTACCTTGCCGCCGTGCTGGAGTATCTTACCGCTGAGATTCTCGAGTTGGCCGGCAACGCCGCCCGCGACAACAAGAAGACTCGTATCATCCCCCGTCATCTGCAGCTGGCTGTTCGCAACGACGAGGAGTTGAACAAACTGCTCGGAGGAGTTACCATTGCCCAGGGTGGTGTGCTGCCCAACATTCAGGCTGTGCTTCTCCCCAAGAAGACCGAGAAGGCGGTCAAGGCCAAGTAAATCTCCGCTTCTTTGTCCATACCCAAAGGCTCTTTTAAGAGCCACCCAACTCTACTCAAAAAGTGCTACGTTTCCTCACCAGTAACACAACACGCAGTACATGTAATACACGCAAAATACGTGTAGTGCATATTCTATGAATTCCTTTATCACGTTACGTGATAAAGGAATAAACTAAAATGAAAATAGTATATATAACGCGATGTGTGTCTATATTTATATATATATATAGATATGGATATAGATATATATATATAGATATATATATAGATATAGATATATATAGATATATATAGATATACACATACATGCACACACTATTATGCTTTTGATCAATGAGTAAAAGCACTAAAACAATTGACAAGATAAATATTTACAAGCTGAAAATACCTAGATATATACACACGGGTGGGTATTATGTTCGTGTGTGCGGAGATAAGTATTGTTGAATAAACAAATGAGAGCGATCAACCTGCATTGCGTTTAGTGTACATAAAACCAGGCTGGACAGCAGTAAGCCGCCACTGTGTTCTAACAGCAGTATTTTGCGGTTCGGAATGACGGCCAATAGCGCGCAAGCTCGATTTTGAAGACGCCCTATCAGACGCTGGCAGCTCCGACACGTCCAATCGGCGACGAGCGGCTCTAAAGCTTAAAAGGGCCGTGAGGAGGCGAGGGAGCGTTATTCTCTTTCAAGAGTTCAGCGCCATGGCAAGAACGAAGCAGACCGCCCGCAAGTCCACCGGTGGCAAGGCCCCGAGGAAGCAGCTGGCCACCAAGGCAGCCCGCAAGAGCGCCCCGGCTACCGGCGGCGTGAAGAAGCCTCACCGTTACAGGCCCGGCACCGTCGCTCTGAGAGAGATCCGTCGCTACCAGAAATCCACTGAGCTGTTGATCCGCAAGCTGCCCTTCCAGCGCCTGGTGCGTGAGATCGCTCAGGACTTCAAGACCGATCTGCGCTTCCAGAGCTCCGCCGTCATGGCTCTGCAGGAGGCAAGCGAGGCGTACTTGGTGGGTCTGTTTGAAGACACTAACCTGTGCGCCATCCACGCCAAGAGAGTCACCATTATGCCTAAGGACATCCAGCTGGCCCGCCGTATCCGCGGAGAGCGCGCTTAAACGGAGCGCTTTGACGTTTTCCCTTAATACCCAACGGCTCTTTTAAGAGCCACCTACCTGTGTCTGTGCCAAAAGAGTTGTTTTTCTACATGCGTTTTATATGCATTTATATATATTATATTTATTATATAAAATTATACATTGTTTTGAGTACACTTAGTACTACTTTTGCATACAACATTCATATATATAATATATATATATATATATATATATGTATATATATATATATATATATATATATATATATATATATATATATATATATATATGTATATATATGTATATATTATATTCTGTGTATTATATATATTATATTATATGCGTGTGTGTATGTATGTATATATATGTGTATATATATATATATATATATATAATATATATATGTATGTATACATATATATATAATATATATGTATGTATACATACATATATTATATATATGTATGTATACATACACACATGCATATAATATATATAATTTATACATTGTTTTGAGTACACTTAGTACTACTTTTTCATACAACATTCATATATATATATATATGAATGTTGTATGAAAAAGTAGTACTAAGTGTACTCAAAACAATGTATACATTTAACATAACGTACATTTTATCAATATTTCGCGCCTTTTTAATAGCCAGCAATTACTAGAGCTTACTGCAATGGCTAAATACATAGAAACACACAAGCACAAGATTTATGAGCACATTATTGGTGAAATAATAGAGAAAGGCATCTATATATATATTATGTGTGTGTGCGTGAGTACTGAGGGAACTGCTGCATGTAACACTGATGGAGCTTGGATGCCACCGTGTGGTTCAACTGCACCATTGCATGCACTGTTATAAGTTGCAAGAGTTCTGTTATAAGTGTGTGTGTGGTGACATAAATTGAACTCTTCTTACTGAAAAAGGCATTGTTTCACTACACGGCGGCATCCATCAGTGTTACATGTGCAATGTAATATATACACACACATTGATATACTCGGTAATATTGTCATATTCTCTCTAGATATTAATATATACCTAGCTACATATATATATATATATATATATATATATATATATATATATATATATATATATATATATATATATATATATATATATATATATATATATATCGTGAGGTTTACTTAATGTATAGATTATGGACGTATCATAAGACTTACAATATATTTATATACGCATGTTTTCATGTTTTAAGAGCTCTCTCTCTCTCTCTCTCTCTCTCTCTCTCTCTGTATATATATCTAAAAAATATATAGAAACGTTTTATATATTGTTCATATATACACATATATATGTGTTTGTGTGTGTGTGTTGTTAAACAGCGCAATTGCATTGATGAGGCTTAGTACCTTTTCATATGGACATGGAACATAAGACTTACTTCACTTTGTATATATAAGTGTATGTTGAGCTGACTACTTCACGTTTTAAGAGTTTGGATGCCACCATGTGGTTAAAGTTCTGTATTGCATTGCTCAAGAATATATCTATATAATTCTTGAGCATATATATTTATTGTTTTTTTCCTTTTTTTATGGAAAGAAAATTAGACATTCATGCAAACACACGCACACATATATATTGAGGCAATGTGTCTTTGCAATGTTTGAGCATATCTTGTGGCTGTGTATGAGACTATGTCCAAAACCACATTGACTCGTAAATATAAAGGAAAAATCAAATGTAGATATCCCATTTAAACTTTTTATTTGGAATTATTTATTGGGTCCAGGAGATGGCAGCAACGTCACATTCCTTAAATTACATCTTCTCTCTAATTGCAGGGCAAATATTATATGTAATACAGATAAACTTTGTGGAAAGGTCCAAATTGGCTTGACTCTGGTTTTTCATCTTACTATTGGTAATAATCAATCTAATCAATCTATATTTTCCTGGGACAATATACAATTACCTTTAATACATGTAAATAAATGAAAATAGTAATACTACTACTTGTAATGATGATGATGATGATGATAATAATAATCATAATAATGTTAATTACTAAATGACTAATAATAAAATTAATAATTATACATAATATCACCAATCATATAATAACAATAAATTATGAGTAATAAACTCTTAATAGTAAATAAAATGACTAATATTACCATTACTAATAGTAATACAAATTACTTATATGAACATTTATAATACTACTACTACTCCTACTCCTACTACTACTACTACTACTACTACTACTACTAATAATAATAATAATAATAATAATAATAACAATCAGAATGATACTACTAATAATTAATAATAACAAATTATTATTCACTATTTATTAATAAAGCATTATTAATATTTATTATACGTAATCAAATTTACCAACATTAACACTAATATAATTAATGATATTATGGCGTTAATAAAAAAATTAATAATTAAACAAAAAAATAAAATATAATAATAATAAATATTCTTATTCTTATTATAATTTTTTTTATTATTATTATTATGACTTTCTTTGGTATTTGACCATAGGGTGATTTTTTTAGACACGTGTACATGGCACTACTAAGACTTTAGTCTCTCTCTCTCTCTCTCTCTCTCTCTACACACACACACACACACTATATATATATATATATATATATATATATATATATATATATATATATATATATATATATATATATATAATAAAGATATATATTATATGTATATTCTCCGGCCACGGGTGGAGTGTCTGGAGTGCTAGTTTGTTGGCTATCTGGGCTGCTAGCTAGGTGAGTGAAGCTAAATTAGCGATTAGCATGTACCATTAAATTGGCCAAATATACTGCACTAAACTAGCAGGTAGGTGTTCATTCTGTCCCCTGTGTATGTATTTTATATTGTGATTAGTGTATTTAGCCACAGTGTTGTTGAAACTCGCCTACATGAGCGGTTGCTATGGCTTCCGAATAGGTAACTAGGCGCTAGCATAGCTTAGCTTAGCTTAGCGTGCGGGTTTGTTTACGTTTTCGTGGTTCACAAAATGGCGGCCATTCCCTTCTCTAGGTCAGAGGTCAGAGGTCACGAGGTACAGCGAATTTGATGTGTAGTTTATTAATGTAATTGCATTAAATTATCTTTTTACGGGGCAAAGTTTAACTGCAATGTCCATTCCCCCACTCTCTAAAAATCTACCGTTTGTGGATATTTGGTTTTCCTTAAATGGCCGCCATTTTGCGTAATTCTGCTCGCTAAATATTGCTTACACAAGTTAAGAGTTACTAAACGTTGAAGCAATACATGTTTTTTGGCCGTGCTTTTAATTTCTAACTATTTTGGATAGAAGAAAGAAATACATTTTTGGAGCTAAGGTTAAAGGCAAGATTTAAACCGCTACTCTCTTGACAAGTGAACCAAGTCTTTAGGACACATTTAAATATTTCATCATTGGTATACTTGACTTGAGTCCTAAGAAATAATTAAATCTTTACTAATTATGTCATTGGCGTTCTGTCCAATTGTTAAGGTGTATTTTAAGGTGTGTTAATATGTGTAATAATAATTATAACATGAATAATGTTAATTTGTTGTGTATATATATATAGTTATATATGAGTTATTTATTTATTTAATGCTATCTCTATGGAAGGTTGAAATAGGTTTAATGTACTGATCTTGTTTTTTGGTGGAGCTTGCAGCCCATCTGCTGGTCGAATGCAGACACTGCAAAGAATTATGAATGAGTGGGTGAGAAAGCAAATCTTTTTACCTGTTTTGAAATGTTTTATTTGTTTACATGAATTTGGATTAGGGGGGCCACATATGGTGGTCTAATACTGTTATTTCACATGGATCAGGAGAAATTTTCACTGAACCAAATATCTTATGTGTAGAGTGAGTGAAAAGGATTGGGGCATAGTGCGAATTATTGACATGAATTCGAATAATAACAAATATTTTATTTGAGTTGTCAATTATTTACAAAGCCCAGCACAATTTTTGAAGTACTTTAGAGGTACACATTAGTAGAAGTTTAATGAACTCTGTAATTGAGTACACTTAGTTTGACGAATACACTTGAAAACTCTTTTCTATTTGATAAAACATACATGAGACACAGTAATCGTGCTTCGTGTGTTCCACAATTTGGATTTCACAAGGCATATTATTGTCCATGAGAAGACAGGCTTTCTCTGAGAAACCTACTTACTCACTACTACTACTACTACTACTACTACTACTACTACTACTACTAATAATAATAATAATAATAATAATAATAATGATTATTATTATTATTATTATTATTATTATTATTATTATTATTATTATTATTATTATTATGGTAGTTGTTGTTGTTGTATCTTGCAAGATGTTTTTCCCCCCCTTCCATTTGCAAAAGTTGCCCACTGGTGATCCACTAAGCAGTACATATGTTAAGGCATTTCATTTGTTGTATTATTTCTTTTTTGTTTGGGTACATTTGAAGGGACAAAATGAAACAGAAAACAAATGAAACTAACACAAATAAATATATTATAATGTATATACATAAAATAATATATATATAAAACACATAAGACATAGAAAAAGAAACTAAAAGATATATGTGAAATGATATGAAATTATATGTATGTTCATGTATTTATTATTATATGTGTGTGGATGTGTGTGTGAGAGTGAGCTTGTGTATATCCATAATATGCTATAATTGATGTTTACCTTTTTTCTCTTTTCCAACCACTTCCTTCAACGTGTCCCAGCATTTATTTTGTATGCATGAAAAGATATTAATATTAAGACATTTTAAACATAATAAATGTATTAATAATTTTATGTAATGCTATCTCCATGTAACATTGACATAGGTTTAATGTACTGATCTTGTAAATTGTTGTTTTGTCTTTGTTTGTGTGTGGTTTGACAGACAGTTCTAAGGGAGATGTTTTTTGGTGGAGCTTGGAGTCCATCTGCTGGTCGAAGGAATACACTGCAGAGATTTATGAATGAGTGAGTGAGAATACAAATCTTTTGACCTGTTTTGAAATTTTATTTGTTTACATGAATTTGGATTACGAGGGCCACATATGGTTGTCTAATTGTGTTAGTTCACATGGATCAAGAGAGTTTTTAACTGCAATATTATATGTGTAGCGAAGTGAGCGAAATGGCTCGGGTCTGAGAGGGAATGACGGATTGAAATTCAAATATTAACAACTATTTAATTTGAGTTGTAATGTATTTGCTACTCCCAGCACCATTTATGAAGTACTTTAGAGGTACGCATTAGTAGACGTTTAGTGAACTCCGTAATTGAGTACACTTAGTTTGGCGAATACACTTTAACAAATAGCTTATATTTGATCAAACATGCATGAGACACAGTAATCGTGCTTCGTGTGTGCCACATTTTGGATTTCACACGGCAGATTATTATCCATGAGAAGACAGGCTGTCTCTGAGAAACATACTTACTCACTACTACTACTACTAATACTACTAATAAATATTATTATTATTATGGTTATTTATTCGACTGTTCCAACACTCTGTGATTTAGAGCTTATTGTGTTACATTACGACAGGTTTCTGACCCATAGTTTATTTCAAGAGATGGCCTACAAATGTGTACTTTTCATCACATTCACAATTTGATTAGGGCATTTGTCTTTTATATATTATCATATAAAGATAATAGAATGAGATTCCTTTATTCAGTTGGTTAACACGATCCGCATATATGGCTACAACTTTATAATAAAGAGCAGAGGATCTTGCCCCCTTCCATTTGCAAATGTTGCCCACTGATGATCCACTAAGCCTGAAATATGTTAAAGCAGGATTTTTTGCCGTGTTATTTTTTGTTGTAGGAAATTTGAAGGGACAATACGAAACATAAACCAAAAAAAAACATAACAAGAATAACTCTAATAAAATGTATATACCTAAAATAATCTATATCTATATATATATATATATATATATATATATATATATATATATATATATATATATATATATATATATAAACCAGAAAAGAAATAGAAAAATGAACAAGAA
Organism: Astyanax mexicanus; assembly: GCF_023375975.1. Taxonomy (NCBI): domain Eukaryota; kingdom Metazoa; phylum Chordata; class Actinopteri; order Characiformes; family Acestrorhamphidae; genus Astyanax; species Astyanax mexicanus. The sequence continues at coordinate 12,097,070 of NC_064432.1, read as the reverse complement.
AAGATTATACACAGCTCCTATGATAGAACCCAAAACATGATTCATTCCGCCCTAGTATTTTTGATTGACAAAACATACTAAATATATGTATACATTTCTTTAATGCTATCTCCATGTAACATTGAAATAGGTTTAATGTACTGATCTTGTAAATTGTTGTTTTGTCTCTGTTTGTGTGTGGTTTGACAGACAATTCTAGGGGAGGTGTTTTTTGGGTGGAGCTTGGAGTCCATCTGCTGGTCGAAGGAATACACTGCAGAGATTTGTAAATGAGTGAGTGGGAATACAAATCTTTCTACCTGCTTTTGTAATGTTTTATTTGTTTACATGATTTTGGATTATGAGGGCCACATATGGTTGTGTAGTAGTGTTCATTTCTTATGGATCAAGAGGGTTATTATTAACTGATATAATTATTTTATGTGTAAAGTGAGAAAAAAGGATTGGAGCATATTCCGAAAGATTGTTAGAAAATAAATCAACCTCCCAGCACAATTTTCAAAGTACTTCCGAAGTACACATTAGTAGAAGTTTAATGAACTCCGTAAATACATACACCTAGTTTGACGAATGCACTTTACAAAATGGCTTATATTTGATAAAACGTACATGATACACATTAATCGTCCTTTTTGTGGTCCACACGTTGAATTTCTCAAGGATTATTATTATTAATATTTTTATTAGATTTATTTACTTTTTGTTTTATTGAGTATTTGGGTTTGTACTGCTACTACATGTCTCTTGAGCGATAACACTGGGATTTAGAGATGATGTATTGATATATATTACGACAATATTTATTAAGCTTTTTATTTTTTGGCTGAATATAGGCTTTGTACAACACTCAAACCAACTACTAAAACCAACAAATGAACAAACACACAGCGAAATGTTTTTGTACGTTGCCCTCCGTTTGTTTGGTGAGGGGAAAATATTCAAATGTCCCACGCGGTTCAGTGCTTCATAAAGTCGGTCTGGCAATATGTAATATTCAGCATTCATTGGTGTAAGATATCTACAGTTATTACTTTCAAGCAGATACGGTTTATAATCAGTCTTTCTGTAGCGCTCTAGCGTGCGGGGGCGGTGCGGACGGCCTCACCGCGAGGGGCCACCCAGCTGCTTTGTACTGGGCTCCGCCTCTCTGTCTTCAACTAGGTCCGGTAGAGTAGAATATCAGGCGCCGGCCGGCCGCTCTAACTTCATTCTTTCTCTTCTCGTCTACTGGGAGCAAGAGCAGCAACGATGTCCGGACGCGGCAAAGGAGGCATTTTTGGCTGCTGGAGCTTCTGAGTGCGGGGGAGAGAGCGAGTTTAGACCGCAGCGCCTCGCGGCGACTGCGGTCCTCTTTTAACAGACTTTTCACTGGCAAACCGCCACCTGAGGCAGTTTTTGTTTCTGAGTGCGAGGAGGGAGAGCAGTGGTGTCGTCTTCGACGCCATTATGGCGTCAATGGCGTCCAGACCAACATATACGGACAGATTTCTAAGATACTGGGTGAAAATCAAGTACATCGGCCCAGATGAACCTCCAGACAGAAACCAAATCGGTGAGATGATCTTGGACTCTCAGTGGATTACCACCCAGGACATCTTTTCATTTATCGGACTTCCAAACAAGCTAGAATATGAGATTTGTTTCAATAGTGAACGAGCATTGCGCACATTTGTGGATTCAATGGCTTCTAACCAGGAGAAGTGGAAATATTTTGAACATTTTTCTCCTATTAATTTTGAAATCAAAAATATTTTCATTAAGTTCTGGACTGGTCGTATTACTGATGCTGATGTTGAGCTATATCTGGCTAGATTCTGTGAGATTTTAAAACCTGTGGAGAAGCCTTTAGATAATTTGGGACTCTGGTATGGTGTCCGTAAATATCAGGTTAAAATGAAGAGGGATCAACAAGGTCATCTGTTGTCTATCCCTAATTCTATATCTTTAGGCCCATATAACGGCAAAATAACCTATCAAGGACAAACCCCAGCATGTTTTATTTGTCAATCTTCGAACCATCATGCAAAAGACTGTGACACTGTAAAGTGCTGGAAGTGTGGTCTTTTGGGCCACAAGGCGGCAGAGTGCACTAACACTGCTATGTGCAGTTTATGCGGAGTGAGTGGGCATAGTTTTTTTAACTGCCCACAATCATACACCAATAAAGTCAAGTCAAGACCAACAAATCAAATGCAGAAACCATCAACAAATGAAGTACCAGATCAAATTAACCCACGGCAAAGGAAAGAAAGATCAGAACAACAAGATATCAACACAGAACCAGCTCAACCCTCTACAACCAATGCTACTGTTCAGTCAGAAAGACAAGGAGATGATCTGCTGGAGAACCCACAGGAGTCGATGTCCACCAGCGGTACAGCACAATCCAACACCTCAACAAGCACAGTGGAATCCTCATCCAGCGCAGAGGAAGATTCTTACGAAAGTGCGACGGAAGAAGATTTCAGTGCAGATTCTCTTTCCCCCGCTACGAAGAAAGAAAAGGAGCAGAAAAAAAAGGCATCAAAAAAGAAAACATCGAAGAAGGACAACCTCCCAAATGAGACAGCAATGTTCATGTTGAAAGATACAAAAAGGAAAAGGATTTCTTCTGCGGACACTGAGGACAGTAATAATCCGGACCAACTGGAAAAAGTGAGGAAAAAATGACTTTCTTCTTTTTTTTTCTTAAATGTCTCCCTGCAATGTAGCTGTCGCTAGTTGCAACATACGTGGCATTCAGTCAGCTAGGAATAGATATAAAAAGCTGAGTATCTTAATGCAAGAAAAATTAGATATATTATGTTTACAAGAGACCAGACTTAAAGATTATAATGATGTAAATGATGTTAAAAAGTTGTGGGGGAATAATAGTTCTGTGCTTTCAATTGGTGAGGATAGTGCTGATGGTTTAGCCATCTTATTTTTTATAAAGAATATTCAAATTATTAAAGTAAGAGAATTAATCCCAGGTAGGCTTATGTATGTAGATGTTTTTATGTTTGGTAAAAAAATTAGAGTTATTAATGTTTACACAGCACAGGATAGAAGTAAAAAGATTTATCTGTTTAACAAACTAAAACATTTATTATACGTTGGCTTTTATATTATTATATGTGGAGATTTTAATACTATAACAGATAATATAGACAGCTCCTCAATTAATCCTAGTAGAATCTTAAGAGATGGTCGTGTTCTCAAACAAATTATGAGTGAAAATAAATTAAAAGATACTTGCCGTGTTTTATATCCAAATAAACAAGAGTTCACCAGATTTGATAGTAAATGTAAATCACGCATCGATCGTATTTATGTTTCTGATCAATTTACAGTTTTAACATACTCTACTAAACTACTTGTTGAATCAGATCATTTAACAATTATTTCAAACATAACATTTAGTGAGGGTGAAGAAAATAAAAATTTCTGGAAAATGAATATAAATATTTTAAATTACCCAAATGTATTAGTAGATTTTACTGAGGAAATAGAACGAATAAAATCAGTTAAAACATTATTATTAAATGGACAAGAATTTTGGGAAATTTTCAAAACCAGAATTCGGAAATTATCTAAATTTGAAAGTAAAATAATTAATAAAGAAAATAATAGGAAATATAGATACTTAACAGAAAAATATATAAAATTAAAATTAAAGAAAGATAAATCTGATTATGATTTGAAATGTTTTTCTGATGTACAACATATGATAGATAAAATGAATAATGTAGATTTGAAAACAATACAAATTCTGTCCGGGTTATATTCCGTTGAAAATGTAAATTCTGAAAAAATTATGTCTACTTATTCAAAAATAAAACAAGAATCACAAATTCATTCAATAGTACTAGGAGATAAAATAATAACAAAATTAGATGAAATAAAGGAAACAATAAGAAGTATATGTGAGGAGATGTATAGTGAACTATTAATAGAGGACTCAATAATAAATGAATTTTTAGATTTTCAAATATCAAAAACCAATAATTATGATTCTTTAGAAGGTGAAATTTTAGAACATGAAATTATCACTGCAATTAACCAAATGAATAAAAAGAAATCTCCAGGTTTAGATGGAATTCCGACCGAATTTTATTTTAAATTTATTAAAGAAATATCTCCAATACTATTAAATGTGTATAATGAGGGGCTAAAAAACGGACAAATGCATAATACCTTTTATGAAGGTGTTTTATGTTTATTATATAAGAAAGGAGATAAAACAAATATTGATAATTATAGGCACTTAACTTTGATGAATATTGACTACAAAATATTTGCAAAAATTATAATGAACAGATTAGATGAAGTCTTAGATGAAATTATTATTAATGAACAAACATGCGCTGTTAAAGGACGTTATATGTGGGATAATCTTTGTATGTTAAGAGAGGCAACATATAATGATGAAGAAAGAAATTTTTATATAGTTACTTTGGACCAAAAGAAGGCTTTTGATTACATTTCAAGGTCTTACATTTTTGCAGTTCTTGAAAAATATGGTTTTCCTTGTGATTTTATTAACATGATTAAATGTCTGTATAAAGAGTCAAAAATTTGTATAAATGTAAATGGTCAGTTGACAGATCCTTTTCTGATTCTGAGAGGGGTCAAACAAGGTTGCCCCCTAAGTGCGGCATTATATGTCTTAGCAATTAGCCCTCTAATTCAAAAAATTAAAAATGATACTTTTCTAAAAGGGGTACAGATAAATGGAGAAAAATTTGTTATCTCGGCTTATGCCGATGATATAACAGTGATCATTAAAACAAAAAAAGAAGTAGAAATTATTCAAGAATATTTTAAACAATATGAGTGTGCTTCTGGAGCAAAATTAAACATGTCTAAATCTGAATGTCTGTGGATAGGAAATGATCTAAATAAATTCCCAGTAAACATTCCAGAAAAAGAATATATAAAGATTTTAGGGATATACTTTGACAATAAAGGAAGTGTGGATAATAATTGGAAAGAAAAAGAAACAGTGATTAAAGAAGAAATAAACCATTTTAATGTTAAAAATCTGAGTTATAAAACAAAGATTTTAATTATTAAAACATATATACTGTCAAAATTCTTATTCTTAGCATGTATTTTCCCACCTACAGATCTATGGATTAAGAAAATAAATAAATTATGTTGCAATTTTATATGGGGAACAACTCGTGAAGTCACAAAAAGGGATTTGCTTTTTAAAGAAAGAGAACTAGGGGGATTAGGAGCTGTTGATATTGCACTTAAAACAAAGATAGCTGCATGTAAAATTATTGCTGGCGGTTTATACAGACAAGCTAAATGGGTGGGAAATGTGACTAATTGGAAACAAAAAAGAAAGGGGAAAGCTAGATCAAAAGTTTCATATTATAAGCTTATATTTTCAGATTTTTTAGATAAATATGAAAACTTAAATATAGATTGGTATTTTGATTCTAGTAAAGATATATATAAAAAAATTATAAATGTGGAATATGGTGGATTTATCAATTATAGAAACTTACATGTAAATGAATATCAAATTGTAATAAATAGTATTTTAAATAAAAAACTATCAGAAAAATTACGTGATACTACATGGTTAATTTCTGTAAGACGACTTCCTGTAAGGGCAGTCGTAAGATGGAGTTGTTATGTAAAAACCTCTAAATGTCCAATGCCTAACTGTCAAGCTGAAGAAACCCTAGAGCACTTTCTTTTCGAGTGTGACCGATCAAAACAAATATGGGATAAATTAAAAAATATAAATATCCCATGTCAAATTAATTTTAAATCTGTAGTATATGGAATATTTAATGTTCCTCTCTCAGTATCAGAAAAAGAAATTTTGTGGTTGATATTCTGTATAGTTAAACATAAATTGTGGATCACAAGATGCCGTATGACTATTGACCAACAATTTGTATCAAGTGACTGTGTTTTTAAACAAATCATAACAGAACTTAAAAGAAGAAGGACTCTGGATTGTAAAATTTTCAGAGGTAAGCCCTGGGACTTTCTAAATTTTTAACTATTAAAATGAATTTTGTTTTATAATGATGTAAATGTTTAAAAGAATTATGTAACAGATAATTTTAAATGATATTATGTAATATTTCTCTTTTTTGATCAATAAAGTATCTTTAACCTTAAAAAAAAAAAAGAAAAGGAGGCAAGGGGCTCGGGAAAGGAGGCGCCAAGCGTCACCGCAAAGTTCTTCGCGATAACATCCAGGGCATCACCAAGCCCGCTATCCGCCGTCTTGCGCGTCGTGGTGGCGTCAAGCGTATCTCCGGTCTGATCTACGAGGAGACCCGCGGTGTGCTGAAAGTGTTCCTGGAGAACGTGATCAGAGACGCCGTCACCTACACCGAGCACGCCAAGAGAAAGACCGTCACCGCCATGGATGTGGTGTACGCCCTGAAACGCCAGGGACGCACTCTTTACGGATTCGGAGGTTAAACGCTCGTCTAGAACAACGCAAACAACAACGGCTCTTTTAAGAGCCACCCACAAATCCACCCAAAGACAAGTTTTCCGTGTTTGAATAAGATACAGTAGTTGAATAACACTAAATTTCCCTATATAAAACGTCCCACTGCCCGTGAATTAGCAGATAAAGTGTGGAAATGCACTATGAAAGATATATTTAAGGATATCAGTATTATTGTGTGTGTGTGTGTGTGTACGCTATATATTTATAGATAATTTATACATATATGCCTACCAGTGTGTGTGTGTGTGTGTGTATATGTATACGCACGTGTGTTATTAAAGAATAGATTTTCATCATATAAATATCCGAGTCTGGGAATAAGAAGCGTCAGCGTAAAGTCAATTATTGTATGAGTTTTAGGTAGTTTTAGAGGACCGCCGTAGGATCTCCCGGCCATTCAACTGAACCAGACATTAGTTTACACGAAGGCAAAGTGATGAATAAACATACAGGCGCGCGTTTGTGCGCGCTCTCAAAGCGCATATGTCTTTATTTGTCCGCTTCTAAGCTAACGCATACGAAGCGTCAATTTTTACAAGGTATAAAACGGTCTTAAACTTAGTACACTTAGTCCTACACGGGGGCCGTCGCCTTCGCCGCTGTGTGCGCGGGAAGGCACACAAAGAGCAGGCTGCAGCAGCGGGTGGAGGGTGGAGGGTGGATGGGGTTGGGGGGGGGAGGGGGGAGGGGGGGAGGGGGGGAGGGGTATTACAGTGGAGCGAGCTGTGTTTGTCCAATGGTGGTTTGACGGCATTCGAAAGGCGTGACTCATGTTAATTAGACTAGCAGAGTGTAAATAACGTGGGGGTTAGTCGCCTCCCCCTCATTCTTCAGTCTAACTCGAAGACGAGCAGGATGCCTGAGCCAGCAAAGTCCGCCCCGAAGAAGGGCTCCAAGAAGGCCGTCACCAAGACCGCCGGCAAGGGAGGCAAGAAGCGCAGAAAGTCCAGGAAGGAGAGCTATGCCATCTACGTCTACAAGGTGCTGAAGCAGGTCCACCCCGACACCGGAATCTCCTCAAAGGCGATGGGTATCATGAACTCCTTCGTGAACGACATCTTCGAGCGCATCGCCGGTGAGTCTTCCCGCCTGGCTCACTACAACAAGCGTTCCACCATCACCTCCAGGGAGATCCAGACCGCCGTGCGCCTGCTTCTGCCCGGCGAGCTGGCCAAGCACGCCGTCTCCGAGGGAACAAAGGCCGTCACCAAGTACACCAGCTCCAAGTAAAGAGCGAACCCGCTCCGATCAAACCCAACGGCTCTTTTAAGAGCCACCCACGTTTTCCACTAAAGAGCAGCGTTCCGTGTCCCTTTTCTAATGTGTTTTAAAAAAAACACACACATTAAGTATTCATATACGTAGTGTGTGTGTGTGTGTGTGTGTGTATTGTAGTGAATGTGTATATTTATATGTATAAAAATAATAAATAAAATTGTGAACACACAATATATAGATATATATATATGTATATAGATATATATAGATATATATGTATATAGATATATGTGTATATATATATGTATATAGATATATGTGTGTATATATATATATATATATATATATATACGTATATATATATATATATATAGATATATGTATATGTATATAGATATATGTATCTGTATATAGATATATGTATATGTATATAGATATATATATGTATATATATATAGATATGTGTATATATATATATATACGTATATATACGTATATATATATATATATATATATATATATATATATATATATATATAGATATATGTATATGTATATAGATATATGTATCTGTATATAGATATATGTATATGTATATAGATATATATGTATATATATATATAGATATAGATATATAGATAGAAGAAATGGAAGGCGCATGATTCCCCATTATGTGCTGGGCTAAGCAGTGACTAGTGACACTAGTGACCAGTACATAGGTGGTCAATAAATCACACAAATAGTACATAAGAGGTGGTACAGCACAAAGTGTGTTTAAGAGATTATGCTATTCATGGGGAAGTGACATATTGCACAACGTCTATGCCTAGAGGAGATAAAAGTACACATATGTATGTACACATTTGCCACGTGCAAAGTGCTATAATTACTATAGCGCTAGATTATTATAGTGCTATAATTAAAGAACAGTTGAGCTTACCTATTAGTAACACAATCCCAATGATAAGCGTGTAACTGCTCTGCCCTATGACACATACTGTGACAAACTCTGTTGTAATTTGTTTCAAGAAAATACAGCCAATGAATCTAGAAATACACCAAAACTAGCTCCTAGTGAGCTGCATATAAACATGTGATTAGAAATCATATGTCGCTATGAATGATTAATGTTAAATGTAACCTATTTGTGGTGTTACTAACTTTTTCCTGCATCCATAAACAGAAAATCAGCTGTAAGACACACAAAACACACCCTACACGACTGTTGGTCCAACATCTGAGCTTCCACACCTGATGCTGCTAACGAGAGCCGCGTGTGAACGATAGAGCCAGGTGTGCTTCGTCTTACAAAGGCATAAATAAGCCCCCTCCCAGGTCAGCAAGCGAGACCCCAATTTTGGCGTCATGTTTGTCTTAACAGGCAGCAAGTAGAACCAGATCAGGGTAGTAAAGCAACACGCTTACTGTTTGGAGTAGAAATTTAGCTTATTATGCTGCTGCACACAGCTAGGCCTCAGAGTTCTACAGGTGCTGGTGGTTTAGGTATATTGATAAGTTAGGCCTCAGTTATGTAGTGTTTCTGCAGTGTTTTTAGGTCTATTTATATGTTAGGCCTGAGTAGTATAGTGCTTCTGCAGTGTTTTTAGGTATATTGATAAGTTAGGCATCAGTTATGTAGTGCTGCTGCAGCATTTTCAGGTATATTTATATGTTAGGTCTCATAAATATACCTGCACACACTGCAGCAGCACTACATTACTATGTTACGCCTGAGTATCATAGTGCTGCTTCAGTGTGTGCAGGTATATTTCTACGTTAGGCCTGTCTGTCATAGTGTTGCTGCAGCGTGTGCAGGTGTATTTAGAAGCTAGGCCTCAGTTCATCGGGTGCTGGTGGAATGCGTACGTGTAAGAGCCGCAGCTAGCCAACAAGGTTCTACAGCAGGTAGAGTGAGCGCGCAGGTAAAAGTAGGCACTAGGCCTCAGTGTTACAGTGCTGCTTCAGTGTGTTCAGGTTAATTTAGGAGCTAGGCCTCAGTAATAGGGTGCTGCTGCAGTGTTTTTTTCGTTATATTTATATGTTAGGCCTCAGTAGTATATACCTGCACACACTGCAGCAGCACTATAAGTTAGGGCTGAGTATCATAGTGCTGCTGCAGTGTGTGCAGGTACATTTAGGTGCTAGGCCTCAGTTATGTAGTGCTGCCGCAGAGTTTTCATGTCTATTTATATGTTAGGCCTGAGCAATATAGTGCTTCTGCAGCGTTTTTAGGTATATTGATTTGTTAGGCCTCAGTATTGTAGTGCTGCTTCAGTGTGTGCAGGTACATTTAGGAGCTAGGCCTCATAAATATACCCCCAAAAAAAACACTGCAGCAGCACCATTTTACTATGTTATGCCTCAGTAGTATATACCTGCACACACTGCAGCAGCACAAAGTTAGGGCTGAGTATCATAGTGCTGCTGCAGTGTGTGCAGGTACATTTAGGAGCTAGGCCTCAGTAATGTAGTGCTGCCGCAGCGTTTTTAAGTATCTTGATAAGTAAGGCCTCAGTTATGTAGTGCTGCCGCAGTGTTTTCTGGTCTATTTCTAAGTAAGGCCTCAGTAATGTAGTGCTGCTGCAGTGTTTTTAGGTATCTTGATAAGTAAGGCCTCAGTTATGTAGTGGTTCTGCAGAGTTTTTAGGTATATTGATTTGTTAGGCCTCAGTATTATAGTGCTGCTGCAGTGTGTGCAGGTACATTTAGGAGCTAGGCCTCAGTAATATAGTGCTTCTGCAGCGTATTTAGATCTATTTATATGTTAGGCCTGAGCAATATAGTGCTTCTGCAGCGTATTTAGGTCTATTTATATGTTAGGCCTGAGCAATATAGTGCTTCTGCAGTGTTTTTCGGTGTCTTGATAAGTTAGGCCTCAGTTATGTAGTGCTGCTGCAGCGTGTGCAGGTGTATTTAGAAGCTAGGCCTCAGAGTTCTACGGGTGCTTGTGGAATGCGTACGCGTAAGAGCCGCAGCTAGGCAACGAGGTTCTACAGCAGGTAGAGTGAGCGCGCAGGTAAAAGTAGGCACTAGGCCTCAGTATTATAGTGCTGCTGCAGTGTTTTTTTTTTAGTTATATTTATATGTTATGCCTCAGTAGTATATACCTGCACACACTGCAGCAGCACTATAAGTTAGGGCTGAGTATCATAGTGCTGCTGCAGTGTGTGCAGGTACATTTAGGAGCTAGGCCTCATAAATATACCAAAAAAAAACACTGCAGCAGCACCATTTTACTATGTTATGCCTCAGTAGAATATACCTGCACACACTGCAGCAGCACTAAGTTAGGGCTGAGTATCATAGTGCTGCTGCAGTGTGTGCAGGTACATTTAGGAGCTAGGCCTCAGTAATGTAGTGCTGCTGCAGTGTTTTTAAGTATCTTGATAAGTAAGGCCTCAGTAATGTAGTGCTGCTGCAGTGTTTTTAGGTATCTTGATAAGTAAGGGCTCAGTTATGTAGTGCTGCCGCAGTGTTTTTAGGTATCTTGATAAGTAAGGGCTCAGTTATGTAGTGCTGCCGCAGTGTTTTTAGGTATCTTGATAAGTAAGGGCTCAGTTATGTAGTGCTGCCGCAGTGTTTTTAGGTATCTTGATAAGTAAGGCCTCAGTTATGTAGTGGTTCTGCAGAGTTTTCATGTCTGTTTATATGTTAGGCCTGAGCAATATAGTGCTTCTGCAGCGTTTTTAGGTATATTGATTTGTTAGGCCTCAGTATTATAGTGCTGATTCAGTGTGTGCAGGTACATTTAGGAGCTAGGCCTCATATAAATAACAAAAAAAAACACTGCAGAGCACCATTTTACTATGTTATGCCTCAGTAGAATATACCTGCACACACTGCAGCAGCACTATAAGTTAGGGCTGAGTATCATAGGGCTGCTGCAGTGTGTGCAGGTACATTTAGGAGCTAGGCCTCAGTAATGTAGTGCTGCCGCAGTGTTTTCAGGTCTATTTAGATGTTAGCCCTGAGCAATATAGTGCTTCTGCAGCGTATTTAGGTCTATTTATATGTTAGGCCTGAGCAATATAGTGCTTCTGCAGTGTTTTTCGGTGTATTTAGAAGCTAGGCCTCAGAGTTCTACGGGTGCTTGTGGAACGCGTACGCGTAAGAGCCGCAGCTAGGCAACGAGGTTCTACAGCAGGTAGAGTGAGCGCGCAGGTAAAAGTAGGCACTAGGCCTCAGTGTTACAGTGCTGCTGCGGTGTGTTCAGGTAAAGTTAGGAGTTAGGCCTCAGTATTGCAGCGCTCGTGGAGTGTGAATTTAGCCGCTAGGCCTCAGCCTTCCGATTGACAGAATGTTCATGTAGGCCTTTACCTACTGCTATATTTGGATCTATTAAAAATGTTACCACAATAAAAGTGTGGCCTCACGCTCTTTTTTTTTTCTTCTGTATTAGGGTTCTGGGCGGTTGGGGTTGCAATGAATTAGTGTTATAGGGGATTAGGGTTGTAATAAATTAGAGTTAGGGTTGTAATAAATTAGGGTTATGGGGCTTAGGGTTACAATATATTAGGGTTATGGGGCTTAGGGTTAGAATATGTTAAGGTTATGGGGCTTAGGGTTAGAATATATTAGGGTTAGAATATGTTAGGGTTATGGGGCTTAGGGTTAGAATATGTTAGGGTTATGGTGCTTAGGGTTAGAATATATTAGGGTTAGAATATGTTAGGGTTATGGGGCTTAGGGTTAGAATATATTAGGGTTATGGGGCTTAGGGTTAGAATATGTTAGGGTTAGGGTGCTTAGGGTTAGAATATATTAGGGTTGAGGGGCTTAGGGTTAGAATATGTTAGGGTTAGGAGGTTTAGAGTTAGAATAAATTAGGGTTGGGGGGTCTTAGGGCTGGTGGAGGGCCGGTGTTTGGGGGAATTAGGGCTCGTTACCGGAGCGCCGAGTCGATTCAGGTGCGCCTAACGAGCCGCGCCCGGAGCCCGGGACCCACAAGAGCCGAGCGCTCCACGAGGAGCGCCGATCCGAGTGCGGGGCGCCGGCGACGAAGACCAGGCGGCGACAAAGACGCGTGGGAGTCGACTGCGGGAGTCGTCCATTCGCGCAACACACCGCGCGCGCACTGTGCTTTACGCACTCCACAAGGGCGCCCCGCAACACCAGCTAAACTACGCACACGCGCCTCACACACCCGACACGCTCTCGCCCACACTCTCCTCCGACGACACCCACGCCGTTCGCCCCGCTCGCGATACCCTTTCACGACATTATTACACGATAAGCACGCCAAATGCGCCGTTGCCCGTTCGGAGCGCGGCCGGCTCGGCGCGCTTCGAGGAGCGCCGCGAGAAAGGCGCCGTCCGCACGCCGCCCTTTCCGCCTTCACGACACGCGAGGGGGCCTCTCGGAGGCGGGAGAGTGCTTTAACGCTCGCCAGGTTGGCCACGCGCGCGGATTTCGTGCGAGAAACGCGGCGAGAAAACACAACGCGAGCCTGCAGCTGCGCCACGGCTGCACAGCACCGGCCGGGTTGAGTCTACAACGTTCTCATGCGGCGCTTAAGGGCCGCCCCCCTCGCCGCTGAGGGAGGTTCCACAGAACGCTACAGCAGCAGACACACAGTGCTCGCTCCAGCACGCAGCAAAGCAGAACGATGGCAGAAGTCGCTCCCGCCCCAGCCGCCTCGGCGCCCGCCAAGGCCCCCAAGAAGAAGGCGGCCGCCCGCCCCAAGAAGGCCGGCCCCAGCGTCGGCGAGCTTATCGTCAAGGCCGTCTCGGCATCCAAGGAGAGGAGCGGCGTGTCCCTCGCCGCCCTGAAGAAAGCCCTGGCTGCCGGCGGCTACGACGTGGAGAAGAACAACTCTCGCGTTAAGATCGCCGTCAAGAGCCTCGTCACCAAGGGCACTCTGGTGCAGACCAAAGGCACCGGCGCGTCGGGCTCTTTCAAGCTCAACAAGAAGCAGGCCGAGGCCAAGAAGAAGCCGGCCAAGAAGGCTGCTCCTAAAGCCAAGAAGCCCGCCGCCAAGAAACCGGCTGCCGCGAAAAAGCCCAAGAAGGTAGCGGCGAAGAAGCCCGCCGCGGCCAAGAAGTCTCCCAAAAAGGCCAAGAAACCCGCAGCGGCTGCGAAGAAGGCAACCAAGAGCCCCAAGAAGGCGAAGAAGCCGGCGGCTCCCAAGAAAGCCACCAAGAGCCCAAAGAAAGCCAAGGCTGTCAAGCCCAAAGCGGCCAAGCCCAAGGCGGCGAAGCCCAAGAAGGCTGCCCCCAAGAAGAAGTAAACGGTGCCGTTTACCTTCATGTTTTGTTCCTCTCTAACAACGGCTCTTTTAAGAGCCACCCACAGTTTCGTTTCAAAGAGCTTCCTTTGCTATAAACACGTACATATATGTATTCAAAGCATATAACAGTGTCTAATGTGTATGGCGTATGACACTATTTATCGTTGTATGATCATCATTTTAACATACAAATACGGCTCCCATATAAGTAGCTGTCATAGCACAACCACAGCCACTGTAGGTATTCGTTTCATTAGTTTGTTTATTAGTTTATTTCTTTTCGTTTACAACTTTAGATTTATTTGAGCGGGAAGGCATAAGTCTCTGTCTGCAGCAGTAGGTCTCTGTCTCACACACACACAAAGCAGGCAGCACGAGGAGGAGGGGGAGGTGGGGGCCCAAAGCGAGCAGCGGAGGGCGGGCGCTGGCGTTGGACGGCGGACACGCGATTGGCTGTCTCAGCGCCAAGCGTTTACACTGCACGAGGAGGAGGGGGGAGGAGGCTGCACGAGGAGGAGGGGGGAGCGGCCGCTAGAGTTCGACGGCGGGGACGCTATTGGCTGTTGCTGCGCGAAGCTTGCAGCCAATAGGAACGTAGGCGCTTTTGCTTTATCAACAGCGCCCGGGAGCCTTCTCGCTTTATTTCAGCTTTGTTCAGCGAACACATCTGACCTGCATCATGAGCGGAAGAGGCAAAACCGGCGGCAAGGCTAGGGCCAAGGCCAAGACTCGCTCTTCCCGCGCTGGGCTGCAGTTCCCCGTGGGCCGTGTGCACAGGCTCCTGCGCAAAGGAAACTACGCAGAGCGTGTTGGCGCCGGTGCCCCCGTCTACCTTGCCGCCGTGCTGGAGTATCTTACCGCTGAGATTCTCGAGTTGGCCGGCAACGCCGCCCGCGACAACAAGAAGACTCGTATCATCCCCCGTCATCTGCAGCTGGCTGTTCGCAACGACGAGGAGTTGAACAAACTGCTCGGAGGAGTTACCATTGCCCAGGGTGGTGTGCTGCCCAACATTCAGGCTGTGCTTCTCCCCAAGAAGACCGAGAAGGCGGTCAAGGCCAAGTAAATCTCCGCTTCTTTGTCCATACCCAAAGGCTCTTTTAAGAGCCACCCAACTCTACTCAAAAAGTGCTACGTTTCCTCACCAGTAACACAACACGCAGTACATGTAATACACGCAAAATACGTGTAGTGCATATTCTATGAATTCCTTTATCACGTTACGTGATAAAGGAATAAACTAAAATGAAAATAGTATATATAACGCGATGTGTGTCTATATTTATATATATATATAGATATGGATATAGATATATATATATATAGATATATATATAGATATAGATATATATAGATATATATAGATATACACATACATGCACACACTATTATGCTTTTGATCAATGAGTAAAAGCACTAAAACAATTGACAAGATAAATATTTACAAGCTGAAAATACCTAGATATATACACACGGGTGGGTATTATGTTCGTGTGTGCGGAGATAAGTATTGTTGAATAAACAAATGAGAGCGATCAACCTGCATTGCGTTTAGTGTACATAAAACCAGGCTGGACAGCAGTAAGCCGCCACTGTGTTCTAACAGCAGTATTTTGCGGTTCGGAATGACGGCCAATAGCGCGCAAGCTCGATTTTGAAGACGCCCTATCAGACGCTGGCAGCTCCGACACGTCCAATCGGCGACGAGCGGCTCTAAAGCTTAAAAGGGCCGTGAGGAGGCGAGGGAGCGTTATTCTCTTTCAAGAGTTCAGCGCCATGGCAAGAACGAAGCAGACCGCCCGCAAGTCCACCGGTGGCAAGGCCCCGAGGAAGCAGCTGGCCACCAAGGCAGCCCGCAAGAGCGCCCCGGCTACCGGCGGCGTGAAGAAGCCTCACCGTTACAGGCCCGGCACCGTCGCTCTGAGAGAGATCCGTCGCTACCAGAAATCCACTGAGCTGTTGATCCGCAAGCTGCCCTTCCAGCGCCTGGTGCGTGAGATCGCTCAGGACTTCAAGACCGATCTGCGCTTCCAGAGCTCCGCCGTCATGGCTCTGCAGGAGGCAAGCGAGGCGTACTTGGTGGGTCTGTTTGAAGACACTAACCTGTGCGCCATCCACGCCAAGAGAGTCACCATTATGCCTAAGGACATCCAGCTGGCCCGCCGTATCCGCGGAGAGCGCGCTTAAACGGAGCGCTTTGACGTTTTCCCTTAATACCCAACGGCTCTTTTAAGAGCCACCTACCTGTGTCTGTGCCAAAAGAGTTGTTTTTCTACATGCGTTTTATATGCATTTATATATATTATATTTATTATATAAAATTATACATTGTTTTGAGTACACTTAGTACTACTTTTGCATACAACATTCATATATAATATATATATATATATATATATATGTATATATATATATATATATATATATATATATATATATATATATATATATGTATATATATGTATATATTATATTCTGTGTATTATATATATTATATTATATGCGTGTGTGTATGTATGTATATATATGTGTATATATATATATATATATATATATATATAATATATATATGTATGTATACATATATATATAATATATATGTATGTATACATACATATATTATATATATGTATGTATACATACACACATGCATATAATATATATAATTTATACATTGTTTTGAGTACACTTAGTACTACTTTTTCATACAACATTCATATATATATATATATGAATGTTGTATGAAAAAGTAGTACTAAGTGTACTCAAAACAATGTATACATTTAACATAACGTACATTTTATCAATATTTCGCGCCTTTTTAATAGCCAGCAATTACTAGAGCTTACTGCAATGGCTAAATACATAGAAACACACAAGCACAAGATTTATGAGCACATTATTGGTGAAATAATAGAGAAAGGCATCTATATATATATTATGTGTGTGTGCGTGAGTACTGAGGGAACTGCTGCATGTAACACTGATGGAGCTTGGATGCCACCGTGTGGTTCAACTGCACCATTGCATGCACTGTTATAAGTTGCAAGAGTTCTGTTATAAGTGTGTGTGTGGTGACATAAATTGAACTCTTCTTACTGAAAAAGGCATTGTTTCACTACACGGCGGCATCCATCAGTGTTACATGTGCAATGTAATATATACACACATTGATATACTCGGTAATATTGTCATATTCTCTCTAGATATTAATATATACCTAGCTACATATATATATATATATATATATATATATATATATATATATATATATATATATATATATATATATATATATATCGTGAGGTTTACTTAATGTATAGATTATGGACGTATCATAAGACTTACAATATATTTATATACGCATGTTTTCATGTTTTAAGAGCTCTCTCTCTCTCTCTCTCTCTCTCTCTCTCTCTCTCTGTATATATATCTAAAAAATATATAGAAACGTTTTATATATTGTTCATATATACACATATATATGTGTTTGTGTGTGTGTGTTGTTAAACAGCGCAATTGCATTGATGAGGCTTAGTACCTTTTCATATGGACATGGAACATAAGACTTACTTCACTTTGTATATATAAGTGTATGTTGAGCTGACTACTTCACGTTTTAAGAGTTTGGATGCCACCATGTGGTTAAAGTTCTGTATTGCATTGCTCAAGAATATATCTATATAATTCTTGAGCATATATATTTATTGTTTTTTTCCTTTTTTTATGGAAAGAAAATTAGACATTCATGCAAACACACGCACACATATATATTGAGGCAATGTGTCTTTGCAATGTTTGAGCATATCTTGTGGCTGTGTATGAGACTATGTCCAAAACCACATTGACTCGTAAATATAAAGGAAAAATCAAATGTAGATATCCCATTTAAACTTTTTATTTGGAATTATTTATTGGGTCCAGGAGATGGCAGCAACGTCACATTCCTTAAATTACATCTTCTCTCTAATTGCAGGGCAAATATTATATGTAATACAGATAAACTTTGTGGAAAGGTCCAAATTGGCTTGACTCTGGTTTTTCATCTTACTATTGGTAATAATCAATCTAATCAATCTATATTTTCCTGGGACAATATACAATTACCTTTAATACATGTAAATAAATGAAAATAGTAATACTACTACTTGTAATGATGATGATGATGATGATAATAATAATCATAATAATGTTAATTACTAAATGACTAATAATAAAATTAATAATTATACATAATATCACCAATCATATAATAACAATAAATTATGAGTAATAAACTCTTAATAGTAAATAAAATGACTAATATTACCATTACTAATAGTAATACAAATTACTTATATGAACATTTATAATACTACTACTACTCCTACTCCTACTACTACTACTACTAATAATAATAATAATAATAATAATAATAACAATCAGAATGATACTACTAATAATTAATAATAACAAATTATTATTCACTATTTATTAATAAAGCATTATTAATATTTATTATACGTAATCAAATTTACCAACATTAACACTAATATAATTAATGATATTATGGCGTTAATAAAAAAATTAATAATTAAACAAAAAAATAAAATATAATAATAATAAATATTCTTATTCTTATTATAATTTTTTTTATTATTATTATTATGACTTTCTTTGGTATTTGACCATAGGGTGATTTTTTTAGACACGTGTACATGGCACTACTAAGACTTTAGTCTCTCTCTCTCTCTCTCTCTCTCTCTCTACACACACACACACACACTATATATATATATATATATATATATATATATATATATATATATATATATATATATATATATATATATATATAATAAAGATATATATTATATGTATATTCTCCGGCCACGGGTGGAGTGTCTGGAGTGCTAGTTTGTTGGCTATCTGGGCTGCTAGCTAGGTGAGTGAAGCTAAATTAGCGATTAGCATGTACCATTAAATTGGCCAAATATACTGCACTAAACTAGCAGGTAGGTGTTCATTCTGTCCCCTGTGTATGTATTTTATATTGTGATTAGTGTATTTAGCCACAGTGTTGTTGAAACTCGCCTACATGAGCGGTTGCTATGGCTTCCGAATAGGTAACTAGGCGCTAGCATAGCTTAGCTTAGCTTAGCGTGCGGGTTTGTTTACGTTTTCGTGGTTCACAAAATGGCGGCCATTCCCTTCTCTAGGTCAGAGGTCAGAGGTCACGAGGTACAGCGAATTTGATGTGTAGTTTATTAATGTAATTGCATTAAATTATCTTTTTACGGGGCAAAGTTTAACTGCAATGTCCATTCCCCCACTCTCTAAAAATCTACCGTTTGTGGATATTTGGTTTTCCTTAAATGGCCGCCATTTTGCGTAATTCTGCTCGCTAAATATTGCTTACACAAGTTAAGAGTTACTAAACGTTGAAGCAATACATGTTTTTTGGCCGTGCTTTTAATTTCTAACTATTTTGGATAGAAGAAAGAAATACATTTTTGGAGCTAAGGTTAAAGGCAAGATTTAAACCGCTACTCTCTGACAAGTGAACCAAGTCTTTAGGACACATTTAAATATTTCATCATTGGTATACTTGACTTGAGTCCTAAGAAATAATTAAATCTTTACTAATTATGTCATTGGCGTTCTGTCCAATTGTTAAGGTGTATTTTAAGGTGTGTTAATATGTGTAATAATAATTATAACATGAATAATGTTAATTTGTTGTGTATATATATATAGTTATATATGAGTTATTTATTTATTTAATGCTATCTCTATGGAAGGTTGAAATAGGTTTAATGTACTGATCTTGTTTTTTGGTGGAGCTTGCAGCCCATCTGCTGGTCGAATGCAGACACTGCAAAGAATTATGAATGAGTGGGTGAGAAAGCAAATCTTTTTACCTGTTTTGAAATGTTTTATTTGTTTACATGAATTTGGATTAGGGGGGCCACATATGGTGGTCTAATACTGTTATTTCACATGGATCAGGAGAAATTTTCACTGAACCAAATATCTTATGTGTAGAGTGAGTGAAAAGGATTGGGGCATAGTGCGAATTATTGACATGAATTCGAATAATAACAAATATTTTATTTGAGTTGTCAATTATTTACAAAGCCCAGCACAATTTTTGAAGTACTTTAGAGGTACACATTAGTAGAAGTTTAATGAACTCTGTAATTGAGTACACTTAGTTTGACGAATACACTTGAAAACTCTTTTCTATTTGATAAAACATACATGAGACACAGTAATCGTGCTTCGTGTGTTCCACAATTTGGATTTCACAAGGCATATTATTGTCCATGAGAAGACAGGCTTTCTCTGAGAAACCTACTTACTCACTACTACTACTACTACTACTACTACTACTACTACTACTACTACTACTACTAATAATAATAATAATAATAATAATAATGATTATTATTATTATTATTATTATTATTATTATTATTATTATTATTATTATTATTATTATTATTATGGTAGTTGTTGTTGTTGTATCTTGCAAGATGTTTTTCCCCCCCTTCCATTTGCAAAAGTTGCCCACTGGTGATCCACTAAGCAGTACATATGTTAAGGCATTTCATTTGTTGTATTATTTCTTTTTTGTTTGGGTACATTTGAAGGGACAAAATGAAACAGAAAACAAATGAAACTAACACAAATAAATATATTATAATGTATATACATAAAATAATATATATATAAAACACATAAGACATAGAAAAAGAAACTAAAAGATATATGTGAAATGATATGAAATTATATGTATGTTCATGTATTTATTATTATATGTGTGTGGATGTGTGTGTGAGAGTGAGCTTGTGTATATCCATAATATGCTATAATTGATGTTTACCTTTTTTCTCTTTTCCAACCACTTCCTTCAACGTGTCCCAGCATTTATTTTGTATGCATGAAAAGATATTAATATTAAGACATTTTAAACATAATAAATGTATTAATAATTTTATGTAATGCTATCTCCATGTAACATTGACATAGGTTTAATGTACTGATCTTGTAAATTGTTGTTTTGTCTTTGTTTGTGTGTGGTTTGACAGACAGTTCTAAGGGAGATGTTTTTTGGTGGAGCTTGGAGTCCATCTGCTGGTCGAAGGAATACACTGCAGAGATTTATGAATGAGTGAGTGAGAATACAAATCTTTTGACCTGTTTTGAAATTTTATTTGTTTACATGAATTTGGATTACGAGGGCCACATATGGTTGTCTAATTGTGTTAGTTCACATGGATCAAGAGAGTTTTTAACTGCAATATTATATGTGTAGCGAAGTGAGCGAAATGGCTCGGGTCTGAGAGGGAATGACGGATTGAAATTCAAATATTAACAACTATTTAATTTGAGTTGTAATGTATTTGCTACTCCCAGCACCATTTATGAAGTACTTTAGAGGTACGCATTAGTAGACGTTTAGTGAACTCCGTAATTGAGTACACTTAGTTTGGCGAATACACTTTAACAAATAGCTTATATTTGATCAAACATGCATGAGACACAGTAATCGTGCTTCGTGTGTGCCACATTTTGGATTTCACACGGCAGATTATTATCCATGAGAAGACAGGCTGTCTCTGAGAAACATACTTACTCACTACTACTACTACTAATACTACTAATAAATATTATTATTATTATGGTTATTTATTCGACTGTTCCAACACTCTGTGATTTAGAGCTTATTGTGTTACATTACGACAGGTTTCTGACCCATAGTTTATTTCAAGAGATGGCCTACAAATGTGTACTTTTCATCACATTCACAATTTGATTAGGGCATTTGTCTTTTATATATTATCATATAAAGATAATAGAATGAGATTCCTTTATTCAGTTGGTTAACACGATCCGCATATATGGCTACAACTTTATAATAAAGAGCAGAGGATCTTGCCCCCTTCCATTTGCAAATGTTGCCCACTGATGATCCACTAAGCCTGAAATATGTTAAAGCAGGATTTTTTGCCGTGTTATTTTTTGTTGTAGGAAATTTGAAGGGACAATACGAAACATAAACCAAAAAAAAACATAACAAGAATAACTCTAATAAAATGTATATACCTAAAATAATCTATATCTATATATATATATATATATATATATATATATATATATATATATATATATATAAACCAGAAAAGAAATAGAAAAATGAACAAGAAAAGATTATACACAGCTCCTATGATAGAACCCAAAACATGATTCATTCCGCCCTAGTATTTTTGATTGACAAAACATACTAAATATATGTATACATTTCTTTAATGCTATCTCCATGTAACATTGAAATAGGTTTAATGTACTGATCTTGTAAATTGTTGTTTTGTCTCTGTTTGTGTGTGGTTTGACAGACAATTCTAGGGGAGGTGTTTTTTGGGTGGAGCTTGGAGTCCATCTGCTGGTCGAAGGAATACACTGCAGAGATTTGTAAATGAGTGAGTGGGAATACAAATCTTTCTACCTGCTTTTGTAATGTTTTATTTGTTTACATGATTTTGGATTATGAGGGCCACATATGGTTGTGTAGTAGTGTTCATTTCTTATGGATCAAGAGGGTTATTATTAACTGATATAATTATTTTATGTGTAAAGTGAGAAAAAAGGATTGGAGCATATTCCGAAAGATTGTTAGAAAATAAATCAACCTCCCAGCACAATTTTCAAAGTACTTCCGAAGTACACATTAGTAGAAGTTTAATGAACTCCGTAAATACATACACCTAGTTTGACGAATGCACTTTACAAAATGGCTTATATTTGATAAAACGTACATGATACACATTAATCGTCCTTTTTGTGGTCCACACGTTGAATTTCTCAAGGATTATTATTATTAATATTTTTATTAGATTTATTTACTTTTTGTTTTATTGAGTATTTGGGTTTGTACTGCTACTACATGTCTCTTGAGCGATAACACTGGGATTTAGAGATGATGTATTGATATATATTACGACAATATTTATTAAGCTTTTTATTTTTTGGCTGAATATAGGCTTTGTACAACACTCAAACCAACTACTAAAACCAACAAATGAACAAACACACAGCGAAATGTTTTTGTACGTTGCCCTCCGTTTGTTTGGTGAGGGGAAAATATTCAAATGTCCCACGCGGTTCAGTGCTTCATAAAGTCGGTCTGGCAATATGTAATATTCAGCATTCATTGGTGTAAGATATCTACAGTTATTACTTTCAAGCAGATACGGTTTATAATCAGTCTTTCTGTAGCGCTCTAGCGTGCGGGGGCGGTGCGGACGGCCTCACCGCGAGGGGCCACCCAGCTGCTTTGTACTGGGCTCCGCCTCTCTGTCTTCAACTAGGTCCGGTAGAGTAGAATATCAGGCGCCGGCCGGCCGCTCTAACTTCATTCTTTCTCTTCTCGTCGACAGGGAGCAAGAGCAGCAACGATGTCCGGCCGAGGAAAAGGAGGCAAGGGGCTCGGGAAAGGAGGCGCCAAGCGTCACCGCAAAGTTCTTCGCGATAACATCCAGGGCATCACCAAGCCCGCTATCCGCCGTCTTGCGCGTCGTGGTGGCGTCAAGCGTATCTCCGGTCTGATCTACGAGGAGACCCGCGGTGTGCTGAAAGTGTTCCTGGAGAACGTGATCAGAGACGCCGTCACCTACACCGAGCACGCCAAGAGAAAGACCGTCACCGCCATGGATGTGGTGTACGCCCTGAAACGCCAGGGACGCACTCTTTACGGATTCGGAGGTTAAACGCTCGTCTAGAACAACGCAAACAACAACGGCTCTTTTAAGAGCCACCCACAAATCCACCCAAAGACAAGTTTTCCGTGTTTGAATAAGATACAGTAGTTGAATAACACTAAATTTCCCTATATAAAACGTCCCACTGCCCGTGAATTAGCAGATAAAGTGTGGAAATGCACTATGAAAGATATATTTAAGGATATCAGTATTATTGTGTGTGTGTGTGTGTGTACGCTATATATTTATAGATAATTTATACATATATGCCTACCAGTGTGTGTGTGTGTGTGTGTATATGTATACGCACGTGTGTTATTAAAGAATAGATTTTCATCATATAAATATCCGAGTCTGGGAATAAGAAGCGTCAGCGTAAAGTCAATTATTGTATGAGTTTTAGGTAGTTTTAGAGGACCGCCGTAGGATCTCCCGGCCATTCAACTGAACCAGACATTAGTTTACACGAAGGCAAAGTGATGAATAAACATACAGGCGCGCGTTTGTGCGCGCTCTCAAAGCGCATATGTCTTTATTTGTCCGCTTCTAAGCTAACGCATACGAAGCGTCAATTTTTACAAGGTATAAAACGGTCTTAAACTTAGTACACTTAGTCCTACACGGGGGCCGTCGCCTTCGCCGCTGTGTGCGCGGGAAGGCACACAAAGAGCAGGCTGCAGCAGCGGGTGGAGGGTGGAGGGTGGATGGGGTTGGGGGGGGGAGGGGGGAGGGGGGGAGGGGGGGAGGGGTATTACAGTGGAGCGAGCTGTGTTTGTCCAATGGTGGTTTGACGGCATTCGAAAGGCGTGACTCATGTTAATTAGACTAGCAGAGTGTAAATAACGTGGGGGTTAGTCGCCTCCCCCTCATTCTTCAGTCTAACTCGAAGACGAGCAGGATGCCTGAGCCAGCAAAGTCCGCCCCGAAGAAGGGCTCCAAGAAGGCCGTCACCAAGACCGCCGGCAAGGGAGGCAAGAAGCGCAGAAAGTCCAGGAAGGAGAGCTATGCCATCTACGTCTACAAGGTGCTGAAGCAGGTCCACCCCGACACCGGAATCTCCTCAAAGGCGATGGGTATCATGAACTCCTTCGTGAACGACATCTTCGAGCGCATCGCCGGTGAGTCTTCCCGCCTGGCTCACTACAACAAGCGTTCCACCATCACCTCCAGGGAGATCCAGACCGCCGTGCGCCTGCTTCTGCCCGGCGAGCTGGCCAAGCACGCCGTCTCCGAGGGAACAAAGGCCGTCACCAAGTACACCAGCTCCAAGTAAAGAGCGAACCCGCTCCGATCAAACCCAACGGCTCTTTTAAGAGCCACCCACGTTTTCCACTAAAGAGCAGCGTTCCGTGTCCCTTTTCTAATGTGTTTTAAAAAAAACACACACATTAAGTATTCATATACGTAGTGTGTGTGTGTGTGTGTGTGTGTATTGTAGTGAATGTGTATATTTATATGTATAAAAATAATAAATAAAATTGTGAACACACAATATATAGATATATATATATGTATATAGATATATATAGATATATATGTATATAGATATATGTGTATATATATATGTATATAGATATATGTGTGTATATATATATATATATATATATATATATATATATATACACGTATATATATATACGTATATATATATATATATAGATATATGTATATGTATATAGATATATGTATCTGTATATAGATATATGTATATGTATATAGATATATATGTATATATATATAGATATGTGTATATATATATATATACGTATATATACGTATATATATATATATATATATATATATATATATATATATATATATATAGATATATGTATATGTATATAGATATATGTATCTGTATATAGATATATGTATATGTATATAGATATATATGTATATATATATATAGATATAGATATATAGATAGAAGAAATGGAAGGCGCATGATTCCCCATTATGTGCTGGGCTAAGCAGTGACTAGTGACACTAGTGACCAGTACATAGGTGGTCAATAAATCACACAAATAGTACATAAGAGGTGGTACAGCACAAAGTGTGTTTAAGAGATTATGCTATTCATGGGGAAGTGACATATTGCACAACGTCTATGCCTAGAGGAGATAAAAGTACACATATGTATGTACACATTTGCCACGTGCAAAGTGCTATAATTACTATAGCGCTAGATTATTATAGTGCTATAATTAAAGAACAGTTGAGCTTACCTATTAGTAACACAATCCCAATGATAAGCGTGTAACTGCTCTGCCCTATGACACATACTGTGACAAACTCTGTTGTAATTTGTTTCAAGAAAATACAGCCAATGAATCTAGAAATACACCAAAACTAGCTCCTAGTGAGCTGCATATAAACATGTGATTAGAAATCATATGTCGCTATGAATGATTAATGTTAAATGTAACCTATTTGTGGTGTTACTAACTTTTTCCTGCATCCATAAACAGAAAATCAGCTGTAAGACACACAAAACACACCCTACACGACTGTTGGTCCAACATCTGAGCTTCCACACCTGATGCTGCTAACGAGAGCCGCGTGTGAACGATAGAGCCAGGTGTGCTTCGTCTTACAAAGGCATAAATAAGCCCCCTCCCAGGTCAGCAAGCGAGACCCCAATTTTGGCGTCATGTTTGTCTTAACAGGCAGCAAGTAGAACCAGATCAGGGTAGTAAAGCAACACGCTTACTGTTTGGAGTAGAAATTTAGCTTATTATGCTGCTGCACACAGCTAGGCCTCAGAGTTCTACAGGTGCTGGTGGTTTAGGTATATTGATAAGTTAGGCCTCAGTTATGTAGTGTTTCTGCAGTGTTTTTAGGTCTATTTATATGTTAGGCCTGAGTAGTATAGTGCTTCTGCAGTGTTTTTAGGTATATTGATAAGTTAGGCATCAGTTATGTAGTGCTGCTGCAGCATTTTCAGGTATATTTATATGTTAGGTCTCATAAATATACCTGCACACACTGCAGCAGCACTACATTACTATGTTACGCCTGAGTATCATAGTGCTGCTTCAGTGTGTGCAGGTATATTTCTACGTTAGGCCTGTCTGTCATAGTGTTGCTGCAGCGTGTGCAGGTGTATTTAGAAGCTAGGCCTCAGTTCATCGGGTGCTGGTGGAATGCGTACGTGTAAGAGCCGCAGCTAGCCAACAAGGTTCTACAGCAGGTAGAGTGAGCGCGCAGGTAAAAGTAGGCACTAGGCCTCAGTGTTACAGTGCTGCTTCAGTGTGTTCAGGTTAATTTAGGAGCTAGGCCTCAGTAATAGGGTGCTGCTGCAGTGTTTTTTTCGTTATATTTATATGTTAGGCCTCAGTAGTATATACCTGCACACACTGCAGCAGCACTATAAGTTAGGGCTGAGTATCATAGTGCTGCTGCAGTGTGTGCAGGTACATTTAGGTGCTAGGCCTCAGTTATGTAGTGCTGCCGCAGAGTTTTCATGTCTATTTATATGTTAGGCCTGAGCAATATAGTGCTTCTGCAGCGTTTTTAGGTATATTGATTTGTTAGGCCTCAGTATTGTAGTGCTGCTTCAGTGTGTGCAGGTACATTTAGGAGCTAGGCCTCATAAATATACCCCCAAAAAAAACACTGCAGCAGCACCATTTTACTATGTTATGCCTCAGTAGTATATACCTGCACACACTGCAGCAGCACAAAGTTAGGGCTGAGTATCATAGTGCTGCTGCAGTGTGTGCAGGTACATTTAGGAGCTAGGCCTCAGTAATGTAGTGCTGCCGCAGCGTTTTTAAGTATCTTGATAAGTAAGGCCTCAGTTATGTAGTGCTGCCGCAGTGTTTTCTGGTCTATTTCTAAGTAAGGCCTCAGTAATGTAGTGCTGCTGCAGTGTTTTTAGGTATCTTGATAAGTAAGGCCTCAGTTATGTAGTGGTTCTGCAGAGTTTTTAGGTATATTGATTTGTTAGGCCTCAGTATTATAGTGCTGCTGCAGTGTGTGCAGGTACATTTAGGAGCTAGGCCTCAGTAATATAGTGCTTCTGCAGCGTATTTAGATCTATTTATATGTTAGGCCTGAGCAATATAGTGCTTCTGCAGCGTATTTAGGTCTATTTATATGTTAGGCCTGAGCAATATAGTGCTTCTGCAGTGTTTTTCGGTGTCTTGATAAGTTAGGCCTCAGTTATGTAGTGCTGCTGCAGCGTGTGCAGGTGTATTTAGAAGCTAGGCCTCAGAGTTCTACGGGTGCTTGTGGAATGCGTACGCGTAAGAGCCGCAGCTAGGCAACGAGGTTCTACAGCAGGTAGAGTGAGCGCGCAGGTAAAAGTAGGCACTAGGCCTCAGTATTATAGTGCTGCTGCAGTGTTTTTTTTTTAGTTATATTTATATGTTATGCCTCAGTAGTATATACCTGCACACACTGCAGCAGCACTATAAGTTAGGGCTGAGTATCATAGTGCTGCTGCAGTGTGTGCAGGTACATTTAGGAGCTAGGCCTCATAAATATACCAAAAAAAAACACTGCAGCAGCACCATTTTACTATGTTATGCCTCAGTAGAATATACCTGCACACACTGCAGCAGCACTAAGTTAGGGCTGAGTATCATAGTGCTGCTGCAGTGTGTGCAGGTACATTTAGGAGCTAGGCCTCAGTAATGTAGTGCTGCTGCAGTGTTTTTAAGTATCTTGATAAGTAAGGCCTCAGTAATGTAGTGCTGCTGCAGTGTTTTTAGGTATCTTGATAAGTAAGGGCTCAGTTATGTAGTGCTGCCGCAGTGTTTTTAGGTATCTTGATAAGTAAGGGCTCAGTTATGTAGTGCTGCCGCAGTGTTT
Source organism: Astyanax mexicanus (assembly GCF_023375975.1). Lineage (NCBI taxonomy): Eukaryota > Metazoa > Chordata > Actinopteri > Characiformes > Acestrorhamphidae > Astyanax > Astyanax mexicanus. The sequence continues at coordinate 12,068,602 of NC_064432.1, read as the reverse complement.
TTAGGTATCTTGATAAGTAAGGGCTCAGTTATGTAGTGCTGCCGCAGTGTTTTTAGGTATCTTGATAAGTAAGGCCTCAGTTATGTAGTGGTTCTGCAGAGTTTTCATGTCTGTTTATATGTTAGGCCTGAGCAATATAGTGCTTCTGCAGCGTTTTTAGGTATATTGATTTGTTAGGCCTCAGTATTATAGTGCTGATTCAGTGTGTGCAGGTACATTTAGGAGCTAGGCCTCATATAAATAACAAAAAAAAACACTGCAGAGCACCATTTTACTATGTTATGCCTCAGTAGAATATACCTGCACACACTGCAGCAGCACTATAAGTTAGGGCTGAGTATCATAGGGCTGCTGCAGTGTGTGCAGGTACATTTAGGAGCTAGGCCTCAGTAATGTAGTGCTGCCGCAGTGTTTTCAGGTCTATTTAGATGTTAGCCCTGAGCAATATAGTGCTTCTGCAGCGTATTTAGGTCTATTTATATGTTAGGCCTGAGCAATATAGTGCTTCTGCAGTGTTTTTCGGTGTATTTAGAAGCTAGGCCTCAGAGTTCTACGGGTGCTTGTGGAACGCGTACGCGTAAGAGCCGCAGCTAGGCAACGAGGTTCTACAGCAGGTAGAGTGAGCGCGCAGGTAAAAGTAGGCACTAGGCCTCAGTGTTACAGTGCTGCTGCGGTGTGTTCAGGTAAAGTTAGGAGTTAGGCCTCAGTATTGCAGCGCTCGTGGAGTGTGAATTTAGCCGCTAGGCCTCAGCCTTCCGATTGACAGAATGTTCATGTAGGCCTTTACCTACTGCTATATTTGGATCTATTAAAAATGTTACCACAATAAAAGTGTGGCCTCACGCTCTTTTTTTTTTCTTCTGTATTAGGGTTCTGGGCGGTTGGGGTTGCAATGAATTAGTGTTATAGGGGATTAGGGTTGTAATAAATTAGAGTTAGGGTTGTAATAAATTAGGGTTATGGGGCTTAGGGTTACAATATATTAGGGTTATGGGGCTTAGGGTTAGAATATGTTAAGGTTATGGGGCTTAGGGTTAGAATATATTAGGGTTAGAATATGTTAGGGTTATGGGGCTTAGGGTTAGAATATGTTAGGGTTATGGTGCTTAGGGTTAGAATATATTAGGGTTAGAATATGTTAGGGTTATGGGGCTTAGGGTTAGAATATATTAGGGTTATGGGGCTTAGGGTTAGAATATGTTAGGGTTAGGGTGCTTAGGGTTAGAATATATTAGGGTTGAGGGGCTTAGGGTTAGAATATGTTAGGGTTAGGAGGTTTAGAGTTAGAATAAATTAGGGTTGGGGGGTCTTAGGGCTGGTGGAGGGCCGGTGTTTGGGGGAATTAGGGCTCGTTACCGGAGCGCCGAGTCGATTCAGGTGCGCCTAACGAGCCGCGCCCGGAGCCCGGGACCCACAAGAGCCGAGCGCTCCACGAGGAGCGCCGATCCGAGTGCGGGGCGCCGGCGACGAAGACCAGGCGGCGACAAAGACGCGTGGGAGTCGACTGCGGGAGTCGTCCATTCGCGCAACACACCGCGCGCGCACTGTGCTTTACGCACTCCACAAGGGCGCCCCGCAACACCAGCTAAACTACGCACACGCGCCTCACACACCCGACACGCTCTCGCCCACACTCTCCTCCGACGACACCCACGCCGTTCGCCCCGCTCGCGATACCCTTTCACGACATTATTACACGATAAGCACGCCAAATGCGCCGTTGCCCGTTCGGAGCGCGGCCGGCTCGGCGCGCTTCGAGGAGCGCCGCGAGAAAGGCGCCGTCCGCACGCCGCCCTTTCCGCCTTCACGACACGCGAGGGGGCCTCTCGGAGGCGGGAGAGTGCTTTAACGCTCGCCAGGTTGGCCACGCGCGCGGATTTCGTGCGAGAAACGCGGCGAGAAAACACAACGCGAGCCTGCAGCTGCGCCACGGCTGCACAGCACCGGCCGGGTTGAGTCTACAACGTTCTCATGCGGCGCTTAAGGGCCGCCCCCCTCGCCGCTGAGGGAGGTTCCACAGAACGCTACAGCAGCAGACACACAGTGCTCGCTCCAGCACGCAGCAAAGCAGAACGATGGCAGAAGTCGCTCCCGCCCCAGCCGCCTCGGCGCCCGCCAAGGCCCCCAAGAAGAAGGCGGCCGCCCGCCCCAAGAAGGCCGGCCCCAGCGTCGGCGAGCTTATCGTCAAGGCCGTCTCGGCATCCAAGGAGAGGAGCGGCGTGTCCCTCGCCGCCCTGAAGAAAGCCCTGGCTGCCGGCGGCTACGACGTGGAGAAGAACAACTCTCGCGTTAAGATCGCCGTCAAGAGCCTCGTCACCAAGGGCACTCTGGTGCAGACCAAAGGCACCGGCGCGTCGGGCTCTTTCAAGCTCAACAAGAAGCAGGCCGAGGCCAAGAAGAAGCCGGCCAAGAAGGCTGCTCCTAAAGCCAAGAAGCCCGCCGCCAAGAAACCGGCTGCCGCGAAAAAGCCCAAGAAGGTAGCGGCGAAGAAGCCCGCCGCGGCCAAGAAGTCTCCCAAAAAGGCCAAGAAACCCGCAGCGGCTGCGAAGAAGGCAACCAAGAGCCCCAAGAAGGCGAAGAAGCCGGCGGCTCCCAAGAAAGCCACCAAGAGCCCAAAGAAAGCCAAGGCTGTCAAGCCCAAAGCGGCCAAGCCCAAGGCGGCGAAGCCCAAGAAGGCTGCCCCCAAGAAGAAGTAAACGGTGCCGTTTACCTTCATGTTTTGTTCCTCTCTAACAACGGCTCTTTTAAGAGCCACCCACAGTTTCGTTTCAAAGAGCTTCCTTTGCTATAAACACGTACATATATGTATTCAAAGCATATAACAGTGTCTAATGTGTATGGCGTATGACACTATTTATCGTTGTATGATCATCATTTTAACATACAAATACGGCTCCCATATAAGTAGCTGTCATAGCACAACCACAGCCACTGTAGGTATTCGTTTCATTAGTTTGTTTATTAGGTTATTTCTTTTCGTTTACAACTTTAGATTTATTTGAGCGGGAAGGCATAAGTCTCTGTCTGCAGCAGTAGGTCTCTGTCTCACACACACACAAAGCAGGCAGCACGAGGAGGAGGGGGAGGTGGGGGCCCAAAGCGAGCAGCGGAGGGCGGGCGCTGGCGTTGGACGGCGGACACGCGATTGGCTGTCTCAGCGCCAAGCGTTTACACTGCACGAGGAGGAGGGGGGAGGAGGCTGCACGAGGAGGAGGGGGGAGCGGCCGCTAGAGTTCGACGGCGGGGACGCTATTGGCTGTTGCTGCGCGAAGCTTGCAGCCAATAGGAACGTAGGCGCTTTTGCTTTATCAACAGCGCCCGGGAGCCTTCTCGCTTTATTTCAGCTTTGTTCAGCGAACACATCTGACCTGCATCATGAGCGGAAGAGGCAAAACCGGCGGCAAGGCTAGGGCCAAGGCCAAGACTCGCTCTTCCCGCGCTGGGCTGCAGTTCCCCGTGGGCCGTGTGCACAGGCTCCTGCGCAAAGGAAACTACGCAGAGCGTGTTGGCGCCGGTGCCCCCGTCTACCTTGCCGCCGTGCTGGAGTATCTTACCGCTGAGATTCTCGAGTTGGCCGGCAACGCCGCCCGCGACAACAAGAAGACTCGTATCATCCCCCGTCATCTGCAGCTGGCTGTTCGCAACGACGAGGAGTTGAACAAACTGCTCGGAGGAGTTACCATTGCCCAGGGTGGTGTGCTGCCCAACATTCAGGCTGTGCTTCTCCCCAAGAAGACCGAGAAGGCGGTCAAGGCCAAGTAAATCTCCGCTTCTTTGTCCATACCCAAAGGCTCTTTTAAGAGCCACCCAACTCTACTCAAAAAGTGCTACGTTTCCTCACCAGTAACACAACACGCAGTACATGTAATACACGCAAAATACGTGTAGTGCATATTCTATGAATTCCTTTATCACGTTACGTGATAAAGGAATAAACTAAAATGAAAATAGTATATATAACGCGATGTGTGTCTATATTTATATATATATATAGATATGGATATAGATATATATATATATAGATATATATATAGATATAGATATATATAGATATATATAGATATACACATACATGCACACACTATTATGCTTTTGATCAATGAGTAAAAGCACTAAAACAATTGACAAGATAAATATTTACAAGCTGAAAATACCTAGATATATACACACGGGTGGGTATTATGTTCGTGTGTGCGGAGATAAGTATTGTTGAATAAACAAATGAGAGCGATCAACCTGCATTGCGTTTAGTGTACATAAAACCAGGCTGGACAGCAGTAAGCCGCCACTGTGTTCTAACAGCAGTATTTTGCGGTTCGGAATGACGGCCAATAGCGCGCAAGCTCGATTTTGAAGACGCCCTATCAGACGCTGGCAGCTCCGACACGTCCAATCGGCGACGAGCGGCTCTAAAGCTTAAAAGGGCCGTGAGGAGGCGAGGGAGCGTTATTCTCTTTCAAGAGTTCAGCGCCATGGCAAGAACGAAGCAGACCGCCCGCAAGTCCACCGGTGGCAAGGCCCCGAGGAAGCAGCTGGCCACCAAGGCAGCCCGCAAGAGCGCCCCGGCTACCGGCGGCGTGAAGAAGCCTCACCGTTACAGGCCCGGCACCGTCGCTCTGAGAGAGATCCGTCGCTACCAGAAATCCACTGAGCTGTTGATCCGCAAGCTGCCCTTCCAGCGCCTGGTGCGTGAGATCGCTCAGGACTTCAAGACCGATCTGCGCTTCCAGAGCTCCGCCGTCATGGCTCTGCAGGAGGCAAGCGAGGCGTACTTGGTGGGTCTGTTTGAAGACACTAACCTGTGCGCCATCCACGCCAAGAGAGTCACCATTATGCCTAAGGACATCCAGCTGGCCCGCCGTATCCGCGGAGAGCGCGCTTAAACGGAGCGCTTTGACGTTTTCCCTTAATACCCAACGGCTCTTTTAAGAGCCACCTACCTGTGTCTGTGCCAAAAGAGTTGTTTTTCTACATGCGTTTTATATGCATTTATATATATTATATTTATTATATAAAATTATACATTGTTTTGAGTACACTTAGTACTACTTTTGCATACAACATTCATATATAATATATATATATATATATATATATATGTATATATATATATATATATATATATATATATATATATATATGTATATATATGTATATATTATATTCTGTGTATTATATATATTATATTATATGCGTGTGTGTATGTATGTATATATATGTGTATATATATATATATATATATATATATATAATATATATATGTATGTATACATATATATATAATATATATGTATGTATACATACATATATTATATATATGTATGTATACATACACACATGCATATAATATATATAATTTATACATTGTTTTGAGTACACTTAGTACTACTTTTTCATACAACATTCATATATATATATATATGAATGTTGTATGAAAAAGTAGTACTAAGTGTACTCAAAACAATGTATACATTTAACATAACGTACATTTTATCAATATTTCGCGCCTTTTTAATAGCCAGCAATTACTAGAGCTTACTGCAATGGCTAAATACATAGAAACACACAAGCACAAGATTTATGAGCACATTATTGGTGAAATAATAGAGAAAGGCATCTATATATATATTATGTGTGTGTGCGTGAGTACTGAGGGAACTGCTGCATGTAACACTGATGGAGCTTGGATGCCACCGTGTGGTTCAACTGCACCATTGCATGCACTGTTATAAGTTGCAAGAGTTCTGTTATAAGTGTGTGTGTGGTGACATAAATTGAACTCTTCTTACTGAAAAAGGCATTGTTTCACTACACGGCGGCATCCATCAGTGTTACATGTGCAATGTAATATATACACACACATTGATATACTCGGTAATATTGTCATATTCTCTCTAGATATTAATATATACCTAGCTACATATATATATATATATATATATATATATATATATATATATATATCGTGAGGTTTACTTAATGTATAGATTATGGACGTATCATAAGACTTACAATATATTTATATACGCATGTTTTCATGTTTTAAGAGCTCTCTCTCTCTCTCTCTCTCTCTCTCTCTCTCTCTCTGTATATATATCTAAAAAATATATAGAAACGTTTTATATATTGTTCATATATACACATATATATGTGTTTGTGTGTGTGTGTTGTTAAACAGCGCAATTGCATTGATGAGGCTTAGTACCTTTTCATATGGACATGGAACATAAGACTTACTTCACTTTGTATATATAAGTGTATGTTGAGCTGACTACTTCACGTTTTAAGAGTTTGGATGCCACCATGTGGTTAAAGTTCTGTATTGCATTGCTCAAGAATATATCTATATAATTCTTGAGCATATATATTTATTGTTTTTTTCCTTTTTTTATGGAAAGAAAATTAGACATTCATGCAAACACACGCACACATATATATTGAGGCAATGTGTCTTTGCAATGTTTGAGCATATCTTGTGGCTGTGTATGAGACTATGTCCAAAACCACATTGACTCGTAAATATAAAGGAAAAATCAAATGTAGATATCCCATTTAAACTTTTTATTTGGAATTATTTATTGGGTCCAGGAGATGGCAGCAACGTCACATTCCTTAAATTACATCTTCTCTCTAATTGCAGGGCAAATATTATATGTAATACAGATAAACTTTGTGGAAAGGTCCAAATTGGCTTGACTCTGGTTTTTCATCTTACTATTGGTAATAATCAATCTAATCAATCTATATTTTCCTGGGACAATATACAATTACCTTTAATACATGTAAATAAATGAAAATAGTAATACTACTACTTGTAATGATGATGATGATGATGATAATAATAATCATAATAATGTTAATTACTAAATGACTAATAATAAAATTAATAATTATACATAATATCACCAATCATATAATAACAATAAATTATGAGTAATAAACTCTTAATAGTAAATAAAATGACTAATATTACCATTACTAATAGTAATACAAATTACTTATATGAACATTTATAATACTACTACTACTCCTACTCCTACTACTACTACTACTAATAATAATAATAATAATAATAATAATAACAATCAGAATGATACTACTAATAATTAATAATAACAAATTATTATTCACTATTTATTAATAAAGCATTATTAATATTTATTATACGTAATCAAATTTACCAACATTAACACTAATATAATTAATGATATTATGGCGTTAATAAAAAAATTAATAATTAAACAAAAAAATAAAATATAATAATAATAAATATTCTTATTCTTATTATAATTTTTTTTATTATTATTATTATGACTTTCTTTGGTATTTGACCATAGGGTGATTTTTTTAGACACGTGTACATGGCACTACTAAGACTTTAGTCTCTCTCTCTCTCTCTCTCTCTCTCTCTACACACACACACACACACTATATATATATATATATATATATATATATATATATATATATATATATATATATATATATATATATATATATATAATAAAGATATATATTATATGTATATTCTCCGGCCACGGGTGGAGTGTCTGGAGTGCTAGTTTGTTGGCTATCTGGGCTGCTAGCTAGGTGAGTGAAGCTAAATTAGCGATTAGCATGTACCATTAAATTGGCCAAATATACTGCACTAAACTAGCAGGTAGGTGTTCATTCTGTCCCCTGTGTATGTATTTTATATTGTGATTAGTGTATTTAGCCACAGTGTTGTTGAAACTCGCCTACATGAGCGGTTGCTATGGCTTCCGAATAGGTAACTAGGCGCTAGCATAGCTTAGCTTAGCTTAGCGTGCGGGTTTGTTTACGTTTTCGTGGTTCACAAAATGGCGGCCATTCCCTTCTCTAGGTCAGAGGTCAGAGGTCACGAGGTACAGCGAATTTGATGTGTAGTTTATTAATGTAATTGCATTAAATTATCTTTTTACGGGGCAAAGTTTAACTGCAATGTCCATTCCCCCACTCTCTAAAAATCTACCGTTTGTGGATATTTGGTTTTCCTTAAATGGCCGCCATTTTGCGTAATTCTGCTCGCTAAATATTGCTTACACAAGTTAAGAGTTACTAAACGTTGAAGCAATACATGTTTTTTGGCCGTGCTTTTAATTTCTAACTATTTTGGATAGAAGAAAGAAATACATTTTTGGAGCTAAGGTTAAAGGCAAGATTTAAACCGCTACTCTCTGACAAGTGAACCAAGTCTTTAGGACACATTTAAATATTTCATCATTGGTATACTTGACTTGAGTCCTAAGAAATAATTAAATCTTTACTAATTATGTCATTGGCGTTCTGTCCAATTGTTAAGGTGTATTTTAAGGTGTGTTAATATGTGTAATAATAATTATAACATGAATAATGTTAATTTGTTGTGTATATATATATAGTTATATATGAGTTATTTATTTATTTAATGCTATCTCTATGGAAGGTTGAAATAGGTTTAATGTACTGATCTTGTTTTTTGGTGGAGCTTGCAGCCCATCTGCTGGTCGAATGCAGACACTGCAAAGAATTATGAATGAGTGGGTGAGAAAGCAAATCTTTTTACCTGTTTTGAAATGTTTTATTTGTTTACATGAATTTGGATTAGGGGGGCCACATATGGTGGTCTAATACTGTTATTTCACATGGATCAGGAGAAATTTTCACTGAACCAAATATCTTATGTGTAGAGTGAGTGAAAAGGATTGGGGCATAGTGCGAATTATTGACATGAATTCGAATAATAACAAATATTTTATTTGAGTTGTCAATTATTTACAAAGCCCAGCACAATTTTTGAAGTACTTTAGAGGTACACATTAGTAGAAGTTTAATGAACTCTGTAATTGAGTACACTTAGTTTGACGAATACACTTGAAAACTCTTTTCTATTTGATAAAACATACATGAGACACAGTAATCGTGCTTCGTGTGTTCCACAATTTGGATTTCACAAGGCATATTATTGTCCATGAGAAGACAGGCTTTCTCTGAGAAACCTACTTACTCACTACTACTACTACTACTACTACTACTACTACTACTACTACTACTACTACTAATAATAATAATAATAATAATAATAATAATGATTATTATTATTATTATTATTATTATTATTATTATTATTATTATTATTATTATTATTATTATTATGGTAGTTGTTGTTGTTGTATCTTGCAAGATGTTTTTCCCCCCCTTCCATTTGCAAAAGTTGCCCACTGGTGATCCACTAAGCAGTACATATGTTAAGGCATTTCATTTGTTGTATTATTTCTTTTTTGTTTGGGTACATTTGAAGGGACAAAATGAAACAGAAAACAAATGAAACTAACACAAATAAATATATTATAATGTATATACATAAAATAATATATATATAAAACACATAAGACATAGAAAAAGAAACTAAAAGATATATGTGAAATGATATGAAATTATATGTATGTTCATGTATTTATTATTATATGTGTGTGGATGTGTGTGTGAGAGTGAGCTTGTGTATATCCATAATATGCTATAATTGATGTTTACCTTTTTTCTCTTTTCCAACCACTTCCTTCAACGTGTCCCAGCATTTATTTTGTATGCATGAAAAGATATTAATATTAAGACATTTTAAACATAATAAATGTATTAATAATTTTATGTAATGCTATCTCCATGTAACATTGACATAGGTTTAATGTACTGATCTTGTAAATTGTTGTTTTGTCTTTGTTTGTGTGTGGTTTGACAGACAGTTCTAAGGGAGATGTTTTTTGGTGGAGCTTGGAGTCCATCTGCTGGTCGAAGGAATACACTGCAGAGATTTATGAATGAGTGAGTGAGAATACAAATCTTTTGACCTGTTTTGAAATTTTATTTGTTTACATGAATTTGGATTACGAGGGCCACATATGGTTGTCTAATTGTGTTAGTTCACATGGATCAAGAGAGTTTTTAACTGCAATATTATATGTGTAGCGAAGTGAGCGAAATGGCTCGGGTCTGAGAGGGAATGACGGATTGAAATTCAAATATTAACAACTATTTAATTTGAGTTGTAATGTATTTGCTACTCCCAGCACCATTTATGAAGTACTTTAGAGGTACGCATTAGTAGACGTTTAGTGAACTCCGTAATTGAGTACACTTAGTTTGGCGAATACACTTTAACAAATAGCTTATATTTGATCAAACATGCATGAGACACAGTAATCGTGCTTCGTGTGTGCCACATTTTGGATTTCACACGGCAGATTATTATCCATGAGAAGACAGGCTGTCTCTGAGAAACATACTTACTCACTACTACTACTACTAATACTACTAATAAATATTATTATTATTATGGTTATTTATTCGACTGTTCCAACACTCTGTGATTTAGAGCTTATTGTGTTACATTACGACAGGTTTCTGACCCATAGTTTATTTCAAGAGATGGCCTACAAATGTGTACTTTTCATCACATTCACAATTTGATTAGGGCATTTGTCTTTTATATATTATCATATAAAGATAATAGAATGAGATTCCTTTATTCAGTTGGTTAACACGATCCGCATATATGGCTACAACTTTATAATAAAGAGCAGAGGATCTTGCCCCCTTCCATTTGCAAATGTTGCCCACTGATGATCCACTAAGCCTGAAATATGTTAAAGCAGGATTTTTTGCCGTGTTATTTTTTGTTGTAGGAAATTTGAAGGGACAATACGAAACATAAACCAAAAAAAAACATAACAAGAATAACTCTAATAAAATGTATATACCTAAAATAATCTATATCTATATATATATATATATATATATATATATATATATATATATATATATATATATATATATATAAACCAGAAAAGAAATAGAAAAATGAACAAGAAAAGATTATACACAGCTCCTATGATAGAACCCAAAACATGATTCATTCCGCCCTAGTATTTTTGATTGACAAAACATACTAAATATATGTATACATTTCTTTAATGCTATCTCCATGTAACATTGAAATAGGTTTAATGTACTGATCTTGTAAATTGTTGTTTTGTCTCTGTTTGTGTGTGGTTTGACAGACAATTCTAGGGGAGGTGTTTTTTGGGTGGAGCTTGGAGTCCATCTGCTGGTCGAAGGAATACACTGCAGAGATTTGTAAATGAGTGAGTGGGAATACAAATCTTTCTACCTGCTTTTGTAATGTTTTATTTGTTTACATGATTTTGGATTATGAGGGCCACATATGGTTGTGTAGTAGTGTTCATTTCTTATGGATCAAGAGGGTTATTATTAACTGATATAATTATTTTATGTGTAAAGTGAGAAAAAAGGATTGGAGCATATTCCGAAAGATTGTTAGAAAATAAATCAACCTCCCAGCACAATTTTCAAAGTACTTCCGAAGTACACATTAGTAGAAGTTTAATGAACTCCGTAAATACATACACCTAGTTTGACGAATGCACTTTACAAAATGGCTTATATTTGATAAAACGTACATGATACACATTAATCGTCCTTTTTGTGGTCCACACGTTGAATTTCTCAAGGATTATTATTATTAATATTTTTATTAGATTTATTTACTTTTTGTTTTATTGAGTATTTGGGTTTGTACTGCTACTACATGTCTCTTGAGCGATAACACTGGGATTTAGAGATGATGTATTGATATATATTACGACAATATTTATTAAGCTTTTTATTTTTTGGCTGAATATAGGCTTTGTACAACACTCAAACCAACTACTAAAACCAACAAATGAACAAACACACAGCGAAATGTTTTTGTACGTTGCCCTCCGTTTGTTTGGTGAGGGGAAAATATTCAAATGTCCCACGCGGTTCAGTGCTTCATAAAGTCGGTCTGGCAATATGTAATATTCAGCATTCATTGGTGTAAGATATCTACAGTTATTACTTTCAAGCAGATACGGTTTATAATCAGTCTTTCTGTAGCGCTCTAGCGTGCGGGGGCGGTGCGGACGGCCTCACCGCGAGGGGCCACCCAGCTGCTTTGTACTGGGCTCCGCCTCTCTGTCTTCAACTAGGTCCGGTAGAGTAGAATATCAGGCGCCGGCCGGCCGCTCTAACTTCATTCTTTCTCTTCTCGTCGACAGGGAGCAAGAGCAGCAACGATGTCCGGCCGAGGAAAAGGAGGCAAGGGGCTCGGGAAAGGAGGCGCCAAGCGTCACCGCAAAGTTCTTCGCGATAACATCCAGGGCATCACCAAGCCCGCTATCCGCCGTCTTGCGCGTCGTGGTGGCGTCAAGCGTATCTCCGGTCTGATCTACGAGGAGACCCGCGGTGTGCTGAAAGTGTTCCTGGAGAACGTGATCAGAGACGCCGTCACCTACACCGAGCACGCCAAGAGAAAGACCGTCACCGCCATGGATGTGGTGTACGCCCTGAAACGCCAGGGACGCACTCTTTACGGATTCGGAGGTTAAACGCTCGTCTAGAACAACGCAAACAACAACGGCTCTTTTAAGAGCCACCCACAAATCCACCCAAAGACAAGTTTTCCGTGTTTGAATAAGATACAGTAGTTGAATAACACTAAATTTCCCTATATAAAACGTCCCACTGCCCGTGAATTAGCAGATAAAGTGTGGAAATGCACTATGAAAGATATATTTAAGGATATCAGTATTATTGTGTGTGTGTGTGTGTGTACGCTATATATTTATAGATAATTTATACATATATGCCTACCAGTGTGTGTGTGTGTGTGTGTATATGTATACGCACGTGTGTTATTAAAGAATAGATTTTCATCATATAAATATCCGAGTCTGGGAATAAGAAGCGTCAGCGTAAAGTCAATTATTGTATGAGTTTTAGGTAGTTTTAGAGGACCGCCGTAGGATCTCCCGGCCATTCAACTGAACCAGACATTAGTTTACACGAAGGCAAAGTGATGAATAAACATACAGGCGCGCGTTTGTGCGCGCTCTCAAAGCGCATATGTCTTTATTTGTCCGCTTCTAAGCTAACGCATACGAAGCGTCAATTTTTACAAGGTATAAAACGGTCTTAAACTTAGTACACTTAGTCCTACACGGGGGCCGTCGCCTTCGCCGCTGTGTGCGCGGGAAGGCACACAAAGAGCAGGCTGCAGCAGCGGGTGGAGGGTGGAGGGTGGATGGGGTTGGGGGGGGGAGGGGGGAGGGGGGGAGGGGGGGAGGGGTATTACAGTGGAGCGAGCTGTGTTTGTCCAATGGTGGTTTGACGGCATTCGAAAGGCGTGACTCATGTTAATTAGACTAGCAGAGTGTAAATAACGTGGGGGTTAGTCGCCTCCCCCTCATTCTTCAGTCTAACTCGAAGACGAGCAGGATGCCTGAGCCAGCAAAGTCCGCCCCGAAGAAGGGCTCCAAGAAGGCCGTCACCAAGACCGCCGGCAAGGGAGGCAAGAAGCGCAGAAAGTCCAGGAAGGAGAGCTATGCCATCTACGTCTACAAGGTGCTGAAGCAGGTCCACCCCGACACCGGAATCTCCTCAAAGGCGATGGGTATCATGAACTCCTTCGTGAACGACATCTTCGAGCGCATCGCCGGTGAGTCTTCCCGCCTGGCTCACTACAACAAGCGTTCCACCATCACCTCCAGGGAGATCCAGACCGCCGTGCGCCTGCTTCTGCCCGGCGAGCTGGCCAAGCACGCCGTCTCCGAGGGAACAAAGGCCGTCACCAAGTACACCAGCTCCAAGTAAAGAGCGAACCCGCTCCGATCAAACCCAACGGCTCTTTTAAGAGCCACCCACGTTTTCCACTAAAGAGCAGCGTTCCGTGTCCCTTTTCTAATGTGTTTTAAAAAAAACACACACATTAAGTATTCATATACGTAGTGTGTGTGTGTGTGTGTGTGTGTATTGTAGTGAATGTGTATATTTATATGTATAAAAATAATAAATAAAATTGTGAACACACAATATATAGATATATATATATGTATATAGATATATATAGATATATATGTATATAGATATATGTGTATATATATATGTATATAGATATATGTGTGTATATATATATATATATATATATATATATACACGTATATATATATACGTATATATATATATATATAGATATATGTATATGTATATAGATATATGTATCTGTATATAGATATATGTATATGTATATAGATATATATATATGTATATATATATAGATATGTGTATATATATATATATACGTATATATACGTATATATATATATATATATATATATATATATATATATATATATATAGATATATGTATATGTATATAGATATATGTATCTGTATATAGATATATGTATATGTATATAGATATATATGTATATATATATATAGATATAGATATATAGATAGAAGAAATGGAAGGCGCATGATTCCCCATTATGTGCTGGGCTAAGCAGTGACTAGTGACACTAGTGACCAGTACATAGGTGGTCAATAAATCACACAAATAGTACATAAGAGGTGGTACAGCACAAAGTGTGTTTAAGAGATTATGCTATTCATGGGGAAGTGACATATTGCACAACGTCTATGCCTAGAGGAGATAAAAGTACACATATGTATGTACACATTTGCCACGTGCAAAGTGCTATAATTACTATAGCGCTAGATTATTATAGTGCTATAATTAAAGAACAGTTGAGCTTACCTATTAGTAACACAATCCCAATGATAAGCGTGTAACTGCTCTGCCCTATGACACATACTGTGACAAACTCTGTTGTAATTTGTTTCAAGAAAATACAGCCAATGAATCTAGAAATACACCAAAACTAGCTCCTAGTGAGCTGCATATAAACATGTGATTAGAAATCATATGTCGCTATGAATGATTAATGTTAAATGTAACCTATTTGTGGTGTTACTAACTTTTTCCTGCATCCATAAACAGAAAATCAGCTGTAAGACACACAAAACACACCCTACACGACTGTTGGTCCAACATCTGAGCTTCCACACCTGATGCTGCTAACGAGAGCCGCGTGTGAACGATAGAGCCAGGTGTGCTTCGTCTTACAAAGGCATAAATAAGCCCCCTCCCAGGTCAGCAAGCGAGACCCCAATTTTGGCGTCATGTTTGTCTTAACAGGCAGCAAGTAGAACCAGATCAGGGTAGTAAAGCAACACGCTTACTGTTTGGAGTAGAAATTTAGCTTATTATGCTGCTGCACACAGCTAGGCCTCAGAGTTCTACAGGTGCTGGTGGTTTAGGTATATTGATAAGTTAGGCCTCAGTTATGTAGTGTTTCTGCAGTGTTTTTAGGTCTATTTATATGTTAGGCCTGAGTAGTATAGTGCTTCTGCAGTGTTTTTAGGTATATTGATAAGTTAGGCATCAGTTATGTAGTGCTGCTGCAGCATTTTCAGGTATATTTATATGTTAGGTCTCATAAATATACCTGCACACACTGCAGCAGCACTACATTACTATGTTACGCCTGAGTATCATAGTGCTGCTTCAGTGTGTGCAGGTATATTTCTACGTTAGGCCTGTCTGTCATAGTGTTGCTGCAGCGTGTGCAGGTGTATTTAGAAGCTAGGCCTCAGTTCATCGGGTGCTGGTGGAATGCGTACGTGTAAGAGCCGCAGCTAGCCAACAAGGTTCTACAGCAGGTAGAGTGAGCGCGCAGGTAAAAGTAGGCACTAGGCCTCAGTGTTACAGTGCTGCTTCAGTGTGTTCAGGTTAATTTAGGAGCTAGGCCTCAGTAATAGGGTGCTGCTGCAGTGTTTTTTTCGTTATATTTATATGTTAGGCCTCAGTAGTATATACCTGCACACACTGCAGCAGCACTATAAGTTAGGGCTGAGTATCATAGTGCTGCTGCAGTGTGTGCAGGTACATTTAGGTGCTAGGCCTCAGTTATGTAGTGCTGCCGCAGAGTTTTCATGTCTATTTATATGTTAGGCCTGAGCAATATAGTGCTTCTGCAGCGTTTTTAGGTATATTGATTTGTTAGGCCTCAGTATTGTAGTGCTGCTTCAGTGTGTGCAGGTACATTTAGGAGCTAGGCCTCATAAATATACCCCCAAAAAAAACACTGCAGCAGCACCATTTTACTATGTTATGCCTCAGTAGTATATACCTGCACACACTGCAGCAGCACAAAGTTAGGGCTGAGTATCATAGTGCTGCTGCAGTGTGTGCAGGTACATTTAGGAGCTAGGCCTCAGTAATGTAGTGCTGCCGCAGCGTTTTTAAGTATCTTGATAAGTAAGGCCTCAGTTATGTAGTGCTGCCGCAGTGTTTTCTGGTCTATTTCTAAGTAAGGCCTCAGTAATGTAGTGCTGCTGCAGTGTTTTTAGGTATCTTGATAAGTAAGGCCTCAGTTATGTAGTGGTTCTGCAGAGTTTTTAGGTATATTGATTTGTTAGGCCTCAGTATTATAGTGCTGCTGCAGTGTGTGCAGGTACATTTAGGAGCTAGGCCTCAGTAATATAGTGCTTCTGCAGCGTATTTAGATCTATTTATATGTTAGGCCTGAGCAATATAGTGCTTCTGCAGCGTATTTAGGTCTATTTATATGTTAGGCCTGAGCAATATAGTGCTTCTGCAGTGTTTTTCGGTGTCTTGATAAGTTAGGCCTCAGTTATGTAGTGCTGCTGCAGCGTGTGCAGGTGTATTTAGAAGCTAGGCCTCAGAGTTCTACGGGTGCTTGTGGAATGCGTACGCGTAAGAGCCGCAGCTAGGCAACGAGGTTCTACAGCAGGTAGAGTGAGCGCGCAGGTAAAAGTAGGCACTAGGCCTCAGTATTATAGTGCTGCTGCAGTGTTTTTTTTTTAGTTATATTTATATGTTATGCCTCAGTAGTATATACCTGCACACACTGCAGCAGCACTATAAGTTAGGGCTGAGTATCATAGTGCTGCTGCAGTGTGTGCAGGTACATTTAGGAGCTAGGCCTCATAAATATACCAAAAAAAAACACTGCAGCAGCACCATTTTACTATGTTATGCCTCAGTAGAATATACCTGCACACACTGCAGCAGCACTAAGTTAGGGCTGAGTATCATAGTGCTGCTGCAGTGTGTGCAGGTACATTTAGGAGCTAGGCCTCAGTAATGTAGTGCTGCTGCAGTGTTTTTAAGTATCTTGATAAGTAAGGCCTCAGTAATGTAGTGCTGCTGCAGTGTTTTTAGGTATCTTGATAAGTAAGGGCTCAGTTATGTAGTGCTGCCGCAGTGTTTTTAGGTATCTTGATAAGTAAGGGCTCAGTTATGTAGTGCTGCCGCAGTGTTTTTAGGTATCTTGATAAGTAAGGGCTCAGTTATGTAGTGCTGCCGCAGTGTTTTTAGGTATCTTGATAAGTAAGGCCTCAGTTATGTAGTGGTTCTGCAGAGTTTTCATGTCTGTTTATATGTTAGGCCTGAGCAATATAGTGCTTCTGCAGCGTTTTTAGGTATATTGATTTGTTAGGCCTCAGTATTATAGTGCTGATTCAGTGTGTGCAGGTACATTTAGGAGCTAGGCCTCATATAAATAACAAAAAAAAACACTGCAGAGCACCATTTTACTATGTTATGCCTCAGTAGAATATACCTGCACACACTGCAGCAGCACTATAAGTTAGGGCTGAGTATCATAGGGCTGCTGCAGTGTGTGCAGGTACATTTAGGAGCTAGGCCTCAGTAATGTAGTGCTGCCGCAGTGTTTTCAGGTCTATTTAGATGTTAGCCCTGAGCAATATAGTGCTTCTGCAGCGTATTTAGGTCTATTTATATGTTAGGCCTGAGCAATATAGTGCTTCTGCAGTGTTTTTCGGTGTATTTAGAAGCTAGGCCTCAGAGTTCTACGGGTGCTTGTGGAACGCGTACGCGTAAGAGCCGCAGCTAGGCAACGAGGTTCTACAGCAGGTAGAGTGAGCGCGCAGGTAAAAGTAGGCACTAGGCCTCAGTGTTACAGTGCTGCTGCGGTGTGTTCAGGTAAAGTTAGGAGTTAGGCCTCAGTATTGCAGCGCTCGTGGAGTGTGAATTTAGCCGCTAGGCCTCAGCCTTCCGATTGACAGAATGTTCATGTAGGCCTTTACCTACTGCTATATTTGGATCTATTAAAAATGTTACCACAATAAAAGTGTGGCCTCACGCTCTTTTTTTTTTCTTCTGTATTAGGGTTCTGGGCGGTTGGGGTTGCAATGAATTAGTGTTATAGGGGATTAGGGTTGTAATAAATTAGAGTTAGGGTTGTAATAAATTAGGGTTATGGGGCTTAGGGTTACAATATATTAGGGTTATGGGGCTTAGGGTTAGAATATGTTAAGGTTATGGGGCTTAGGGTTAGAATATATTAGGGTTAGAATATGTTAGGGTTATGGGGCTTAGGGTTAGAATATGTTAGGGTTATGGTGCTTAGGGTTAGAATATATTAGGGTTAGAATATGTTAGGGTTATGGGGCTTAGGGTTAGAATATATTAGGGTTATGGGGCTTAGGGTTAGAATATGTTAGGGTTAGGGTGCTTAGGGTTAGAATATATTAGGGTTGAGGGGCTTAGGGTTAGAATATGTTAGGGTTAGGAGGTTTAGAGTTAGAATAAATTAGGGTTGGGGGGTCTTAGGGCTGGTGGAGGGCCGGTGTTTGGGGGAATTAGGGCTCGTTACCGGAGCGCCGAGTCGATTCAGGTGCGCCTAACGAGCCGCGCCCGGAGCCCGGGACCCACAAGAGCCGAGCGCTCCACGAGGAGCGCCGATCCGAGTGCGGGGCGCCGGCGACGAAGACCAGGCGGCGACAAAGACGCGTGGGAGTCGACTGCGGGAGTCGTCCATTCGCGCAACACACCGCGCGCGCACTGTGCTTTACGCACTCCACAAGGGCGCCCCGCAACACCAGCTAAACTACGCACACGCGCCTCACACACCCGACACGCTCTCGCCCACACTCTCCTCCGACGACACCCACGCCGTTCGCCCCGCTCGCGATACCCTTTCACGACATTATTACACGATAAGCACGCCAAATGCGCCGTTGCCCGTTCGGAGCGCGGCCGGCTCGGCGCGCTTCGAGGAGCGCCGCGAGAAAGGCGCCGTCCGCACGCCGCCCTTTCCGCCTTCACGACACGCGAGGGGGCCTCTCGGAGGCGGGAGAGTGCTTTAACGCTCGCCAGGTTGGCCACGCGCGCGGATTTCGTGCGAGAAACGCGGCGAGAAAACACAACGCGAGCCTGCAGCTGCGCCACGGCTGCACAGCACCGGCCGGGTTGAGTCTACAACGTTCTCATGCGGCGCTTAAGGGCCGCCCCCCTCGCCGCTGAGGGAGGTTCCACAGAACGCTACAGCAGCAGACACACAGTGCTCGCTCCAGCACGCAGCAAAGCAGAACGATGGCAGAAGTCGCTCCCGCCCCAGCCGCCTCGGCGCCCGCCAAGGCCCCCAAGAAGAAGGCGGCCGCCCGCCCCAAGAAGGCCGGCCCCAGCGTCGGCGAGCTTATCGTCAAGGCCGTCTCGGCATCCAAGGAGAGGAGCGGCGTGTCCCTCGCCGCCCTGAAGAAAGCCCTGGCTGCCGGCGGCTACGACGTGGAGAAGAACAACTCTCGCGTTAAGATCGCCGTCAAGAGCCTCGTCACCAAGGGCACTCTGGTGCAGACCAAAGGCACCGGCGCGTCGGGCTCTTTCAAGCTCAACAAGAAGCAGGCCGAGGCCAAGAAGAAGCCGGCCAAGAAGGCTGCTCCTAAAGCCAAGAAGCCCGCCGCCAAGAAACCGGCTGCCGCGAAAAAGCCCAAGAAGGTAGCGGCGAAGAAGCCCGCCGCGGCCAAGAAGTCTCCCAAAAAGGCCAAGAAACCCGCAGCGGCTGCGAAGAAGGCAACCAAGAGCCCCAAGAAGGCGAAGAAGCCGGCGGCTCCCAAGAAAGCCACCAAGAGCCCAAAGAAAGCCAAGGCTGTCAAGCCCAAAGCGGCCAAGCCCAAGGCGGCGAAGCCCAAGAAGGCTGCCCCCAAGAAGAAGTAAACGGTGCCGTTTACCTTCATGTTTTGTTCCTCTCTAACAACGGCTCTTTTAAGAGCCACCCACAGTTTCGTTTCAAAGAGCTTCCTTTGCTATAAACACGTACATATATGTATTCAAAGCATATAACAGTGTCTAATGTGTATGGCGTATGACACTATTTATCGTTGTATGATCATCATTTTAACATACAAATACGGCTCCCATATAAGTAGCTGTCATAGCACAACCACAGCCACTGTAGGTATTCGTTTCATTAGTTTGTTTATTAGGTTATTTCTTTTCGTTTACAACTTTAGATTTATTTGAGCGGGAAGGCATAAGTCTCTGTCTGCAGCAGTAGGTCTCTGTCTCACACACACACAAAGCAGGCAGCACGAGGAGGAGGGGGAGGTGGGGGCCCAAAGCGAGCAGCGGAGGGCGGGCGCTGGCGTTGGACGGCGGACACGCGATTGGCTGTCTCAGCGCCAAGCGTTTACACTGCACGAGGAGGAGGGGGGAGGAGGCTGCACGAGGAGGAGGGGGGAGCGGCCGCTAGAGTTCGACGGCGGGGACGCTATTGGCTGTTGCTGCGCGAAGCTTGCAGCCAATAGGAACGTAGGCGCTTTTGCTTTATCAACAGCGCCCGGGAGCCTTCTCGCTTTATTTCAGCTTTGTTCAGCGAACACATCTGACCTGCATCATGAGCGGAAGAGGCAAAACCGGCGGCAAGGCTAGGGCCAAGGCCAAGACTCGCTCTTCCCGCGCTGGGCTGCAGTTCCCCGTGGGCCGTGTGCACAGGCTCCTGCGCAAAGGAAACTACGCAGAGCGTGTTGGCGCCGGTGCCCCCGTCTACCTTGCCGCCGTGCTGGAGTATCTTACCGCTGAGATTCTCGAGTTGGCCGGCAACGCCGCCCGCGACAACAAGAAGACTCGTATCATCCCCCGTCATCTGCAGCTGGCTGTTCGCAACGACGAGGAGTTGAACAAACTGCTCGGAGGAGTTACCATTGCCCAGGGTGGTGTGCTGCCCAACATTCAGGCTGTGCTTCTCCCCAAGAAGACCGAGAAGGCGGTCAAGGCCAAGTAAATCTCCGCTTCTTTGTCCATACCCAAAGGCTCTTTTAAGAGCCACCCAACTCTACTCAAAAAGTGCTACGTTTCCTCACCAGTAACACAACACGCAGTACATGTAATACACGCAAAATACGTGTAGTGCATATTCTATGAATTCCTTTATCACGTTACGTGATAAAGGAATAAACTAAAATGAAAATAGTATATATAACGCGATGTGTGTCTATATTTATATATATATATAGATATGGATATAGATATATATATATATAGATATATATATAGATATAGATATATATAGATATATATAGATATACACATACATGCACACACTATTATGCTTTTGATCAATGAGTAAAAGCACTAAAACAATTGACAAGATAAATATTTACAAGCTGAAAATACCTAGATATATACACACGGGTGGGTATTATGTTCGTGTGTGCGGAGATAAGTATTGTTGAATAAACAAATGAGAGCGATCAACCTGCATTGCGTTTAGTGTACATAAAACCAGGCTGGACAGCAGTAAGCCGCCACTGTGTTCTAACAGCAGTATTTTGCGGTTCGGAATGACGGCCAATAGCGCGCAAGCTCGATTTTGAAGACGCCCTATCAGACGCTGGCAGCTCCGACACGTCCAATCGGCGACGAGCGGCTCTAAAGCTTAAAAGGGCCGTGAGGAGGCGAGGGAGCGTTATTCTCTTTCAAGAGTTCAGCGCCATGGCAAGAACGAAGCAGACCGCCCGCAAGTCCACCGGTGGCAAGGCCCCGAGGAAGCAGCTGGCCACCAAGGCAGCCCGCAAGAGCGCCCCGGCTACCGGCGGCGTGAAGAAGCCTCACCGTTACAGGCCCGGCACCGTCGCTCTGAGAGAGATCCGTCGCTACCAGAAATCCACTGAGCTGTTGATCCGCAAGCTGCCCTTCCAGCGCCTGGTGCGTGAGATCGCTCAGGACTTCAAGACCGATCTGCGCTTCCAGAGCTCCGCCGTCATGGCTCTGCAGGAGGCAAGCGAGGCGTACTTGGTGGGTCTGTTTGAAGACACTAACCTGTGCGCCATCCACGCCAAGAGAGTCACCATTATGCCTAAGGACATCCAGCTGGCCCGCCGTATCCGCGGAGAGCGCGCTTAAACGGAGCGCTTTGACGTTTTCCCTTAATACCCAACGGCTCTTTTAAGAGCCACCTACCTGTGTCTGTGCCAAAAGAGTTGTTTTTCTACATGCGTTTTATATGCATTTATATATATTATATTTATTATATAAAATTATACATTGTTTTGAGTACACTTAGTACTACTTTTGCATACAACATTCATATATAATATATATATATATATATATATATATGTATATATATATATATATATATATATATATATATATATATATATATATATATATATGTATATATATGTATATATTATATTCTGTGTATTATATATATTATATTATATGCGTGTGTGTATGTATGTATATATATGTGTATATATATATATATATATATATATATATAATATATATATGTATGTATACATATATATATAATATATATGTATGTATACATACATATATTATATATATGTATGTATACATACACACATGCATATAATATATATAATTTATACATTGTTTTGAGTACACTTAGTACTACTTTTTCATACAACATTCATATATATATATATATGAATGTTGTATGAAAAAGTAGTACTAAGTGTACTCAAAACAATGTATACATTTAACATAACGTACATTTTATCAATATTTCGCGCCTTTTTAATAGCCAGCAATTACTAGAGCTTACTGCAATGGCTAAATACATAGAAACACACAAGCACAAGATTTATGAGCACATTATTGGTGAAATAATAGAGAAAGGCATCTATATATATATTATGTGTGTGTGCGTGAGTACTGAGGGAACTGCTGCATGTAACACTGATGGAGCTTGGATGCCACCGTGTGGTTCAACTGCACCATTGCATGCACTGTTATAAGTTGCAAGAGTTCTGTTATAAGTGTGTGTGTGGTGACATAAATTGAACTCTTCTTACTGAAAAAGGCATTGTTTCACTACACGGCGGCATCCATCAGTGTTACATGTGCAATGTAATATATACACACACATTGATATACTCGGTAATATTGTCATATTCTCTCTAGATATTAATATATACCTAGCTACATATATATATATATATATATATATATATATATATATATATATATATATATATATATATATATATATATATATATATATATATATATATATATATCGTGAGGTTTACTTAATGTATAGATTATGGACGTATCATAAGACTTACAATATATTTATATACGCATGTTTTCATGTTTTAAGAGCTCTCTCTCTCTCTCTCTCTCTCTCTCTCTCTCTCTGTATATATATCTAAAAAATATATAGAAACGTTTTATATATTGTTCATATATACACATATATATGTGTTTGTGTGTGTGTGTTGTTAAACAGCGCAATTGCATTGATGAGGCTTAGTACCTTTTCATATGGACATGGAACATAAGACTTACTTCACTTTGTATATATAAGTGTATGTTGAGCTGACTACTTCACGTTTTAAGAGTTTGGATGCCACCATGTGGTTAAAGTTCTGTATTGCATTGCTCAAGAATATATCTATATAATTCTTGAGCATATATATTTATTGTTTTTTTCCTTTTTTTATGGAAAGAAAATTAGACATTCATGCAAACACACGCACACATATATATTGAGGCAATGTGTCTTTGCAATGTTTGAGCATATCTTGTGGCTGTGTATGAGACTATGTCCAAAACCACATTGACTCGTAAATATAAAGGAAAAATCAAATGTAGATATCCCATTTAAACTTTTTATTTGGAATTATTTATTGGGTCCAGGAGATGGCAGCAACGTCACATTCCTTAAATTACATCTTCTCTCTAATTGCAGGGCAAATATTATATGTAATACAGATAAACTTTGTGGAAAGGTCCAAATTGGCTTGACTCTGGTTTTTCATCTTACTATTGGTAATAATCAATCTAATCAATCTATATTTTCCTGGGACAATATACAATTACCTTTAATACATGTAAATAAATGAAAATAGTAATACTACTACTTGTAATGATGATGATGATGATGATAATAATAATCATAATAATGTTAATTACTAAATGACTAATAATAAAATTAATAATTATACATAATATCACCAATCATATAATAACAATAAATTATGAGTAATAAACTCTTAATAGTAAATAAAATGACTAATATTACCATTACTAATAGTAATACAAATTACTTATATGAACATTTATAATACTACTACTACTCCTACTCCTACTACTACTACTACTAATAATAATAATAATAATAATAATAATAACAATCAGAATGATACTACTAATAATTAATAATAACAAATTATTATTCACTATTTATTAATAAAGCATTATTAATATTTATTATACGTAATCAAATTTACCAACATTAACACTAATATAATTAATGATATTATGGCGTTAATAAAAAAATTAATAATTAAACAAAAAAATAAAATATAATAATAATAAATATTCTTATTCTTATTATAATTTTTTTTTATTATTATTATTATGACTTTCTTTGGTATTTGACCATAGGGTGATTTTTTTAGACACGTGTACATGGCACTACTAAGACTTTAGTCTCTCTCTCTCTCTCTCTCTCTCTCTCTACACACACACACACACACTATATATATATATATATATATATATATATATATATATATATATATATATATAATAAAGATATATATTATATGTATATTCTCCGGCCACGGGTGGAGTGTCTGGAGTGCTAGTTTGTTGGCTATCTGGGCTGCTAGCTAGGTGAGTGAAGCTAAATTAGCGATTAGCATGTACCATTAAATTGGCCAAATATACTGCACTAAACTAGCAGGTAGGTGTTCATTCTGTCCCCTGTGTATGTATTTTATATTGTGATTAGTGTATTTAGCCACAGTGTTGTTGAAACTCGCCTACATGAGCGGTTGCTATGGCTTCCGAATAGGTAACTAGGCGCTAGCATAGCTTAGCTTAGCTTAGCGTGCGGGTTTGTTTACGTTTTCGTGGTTCACAAAATGGCGGCCATTCCCTTCTCTAGGTCAGAGGTCAGAGGTCACGAGGTACAGCGAATTTGATGTGTAGTTTATTAATGTAATTGCATTAAATTATCTTTTTACGGGGCAAAGTTTAACTGCAATGTCCATTCCCCCACTCTCTAAAAATCTACCGTTTGTGGATATTTGGTTTTCCTTAAATGGCCGCCATTTTGCGTAATTCTGCTCGCTAAATATTGCTTACACAAGTTAAGAGTTACTAAACGTTGAAGCAATACATGTTTTTTGGCCGTGCTTTTAATTTCTAACTATTTTGGATAGAAGAAAGAAATACATTTTTGGAGCTAAGGTTAAAGGCAAGATTTAAACCGCTACTCTCTGACAAGTGAACCAAGTCTTTAGGACACATTTAAATATTTCATCATTGGTATACTTGACTTGAGTCCTAAGAAATAATTAAATCTTTACTAATTATGTCATTGGCGTTCTGTCCAATTGTTAAGGTGTATTTTAAGGTGTGTTAATATGTGTAATAATAATTATAACATGAATAATGTTAATTTGTTGTGTATATATATATAGTTATATATGAGTTATTTATTTATTTAATGCTATCTCTATGGAAGGTTGAAATAGGTTTAATGTACTGATCTTGTTTTTTGGTGGAGCTTGCAGCCCATCTGCTGGTCGAATGCAGACACTGCAAAGAATTATGAATGAGTGGGTGAGAAAGCAAATCTTTTTACCTGTTTTGAAATGTTTTATTTGTTTACATGAATTTGGATTAGGGGGGCCACATATGGTGGTCTAATACTGTTATTTCACATGGATCAGGAGAAATTTTCACTGAACCAAATATCTTATGTGTAGAGTGAGTGAAAAGGATTGGGGCATAGTGCGAATTATTGACATGAATTCGAATAATAACAAATATTTTATTTGAGTTGTCAATTATTTACAAAGCCCAGCACAATTTTTGAAGTACTTTAGAGGTACACATTAGTAGAAGTTTAATGAACTCTGTAATTGAGTACACTTAGTTTGACGAATACACTTGAAAACTCTTTTCTATTTGATAAAACATACATGAGACACAGTAATCGTGCTTCGTGTGTTCCACAATTTGGATTTCACAAGGCATATTATTGTCCATGAGAAGACAGGCTTTCTCTGAGAAACCTACTTACTCACTACTACTACTACTACTACTACTACTACTACTACTACTACTACTACTAATAATAATAATAATAATAATAATAATGATTATTATTATTATTATTATTATTATTATTATTATTATTATTATTATTATTATTATTATTATTATGGTAGTTGTTGTTGTTGTATCTTGCAAGATGTTTTTCCCCCCCTTCCATTTGCAAAAGTTGCCCACTGGTGATCCACTAAGCAGTACATATGTTAAGGCATTTCATTTGTTGTATTATTTCTTTTTTGTTTGGGTACATTTGAAGGGACAAAATGAAACAGAAAACAAATGAAACTAACACAAATAAATATATTATAATGTATATACATAAAATAATATATATATAAAACACATAAGACATAGAAAAAGAAACTAAAAGATATATGTGAAATGATATGAAATTATATGTATGTTCATGTATTTATTATTATATGTGTGTGGATGTGTGTGTGAGAGTGAGCTTGTGTATATCCATAATATGCTATAATTGATGTTTACCTTTTTTCTCTTTTCCAACCACTTCCTTCAACGTGTCCCAGCATTTATTTTGTATGCATGAAAAGATATTAATATTAAGACATTTTAAACATAATAAATGTATTAATAATTTTATGTAATGCTATCTCCATGTAACATTGACATAGGTTTAATGTACTGATCTTGTAAATTGTTGTTTTGTCTTTGTTTGTGTGTGGTTTGACAGACAGTTCTAAGGGAGATGTTTTTTGGTGGAGCTTGGAGTCCATCTGCTGGTCGAAGGAATACACTGCAGAGATTTATGAATGAGTGAGTGAGAATACAAATCTTTTGACCTGTTTTGAAATTTTATTTGTTTACATGAATTTGGATTACGAGGGCCACATATGGTTGTCTAATTGTGTTAGTTCACATGGATCAAGAGAGTTTTTAACTGCAATATTATATGTGTAGCGAAGTGAGCGAAATGGCTCGGGTCTGAGAGGGAATGACGGATTGAAATTCAAATATTAACAACTATTTAATTTGAGTTGTAATGTATTTGCTACTCCCAGCACCATTTATGAAGTACTTTAGAGGTACGCATTAGTAGACGTTTAGTGAACTCCGTAATTGAGTACACTTAGTTTGGCGAATACACTTTAACAAATAGCTTATATTTGATCAAACATGCATGAGACACAGTAATCGTGCTTCGTGTGTGCCACATTTTGGATTTCACACGGCAGATTATTATCCATGAGAAGACAGGCTGTCTCTGAGAAACATACTTACTCACTACTACTACTACTAATACTACTAATAAATATTATTATTATTATGGTTATTTATTCGACTGTTCCAACACTCTGTGATTTAGAGCTTATTGTGTTACATTACGACAGGTTTCTGACCCATAGTTTATTTCAAGAGATGGCCTACAAATGTGTACTTTTCATCACATTCACAATTTGATTAGGGCATTTGTCTTTTATATATTATCATATAAAGATAATAGAATGAGATTCCTTTATTCAGTTGGTTAACACGATCCGCATATATGGCTACAACTTTATAATAAAGAGCAGAGGATCTTGCCCCCTTCCATTTGCAAATGTTGCCCACTGATGATCCACTAAGCCTGAAATATGTTAAAGCAGGATTTTTTGCCGTGTTATTTTTTGTTGTAGGAAATTTGAAGGGACAATACGAAACATAAACCAAAAAAAAACATAACAAGAATAACTCTAATAAAATGTATATACCTAAAATAATCTATATCTATATATATATATATATATATATATATATATATATATATATATATATATATATATATATATATATAAACCAGAAAAGAAATAGAAAAATGAACAAGAAAAGATTATACACAGCTCCTATGATAGAACCCAAAACATGATTCATTCCGCCCTAGTATTTTTGATTGACAAAACATACTAAATATATGTATACATTTCTTTAATGCTATCTCCATGTAACATTGAAATAGGTTTAATGTACTGATCTTGTAAATTGTTGTTTTGTCTCTGTTTGTGTGTGGTTTGACAGACAATTCTAGGGGAGGTGTTTTTTGGGTGGAGCTTGGAGTCCATCTGCTGGTCGAAGGAATACACTGCAGAGATTTGTAAATGAGTGAGTGGGAATACAAATCTTTCTACCTGCTTTTGTAATGTTTTATTTGTTTACATGATTTTGGATTATGAGGGCCACATATGGTTGTGTAGTAGTGTTCATTTCTTATGGATCAAGAGGGTTATTATTAACTGATATAATTATTTTATGTGTAAAGTGAGAAAAAAGGATTGGAGCATATTCCGAAAGATTGTTAGAAAATAAATCAACCTCCCAGCACAATTTTCAAAGTACTTCCGAAGTACACATTAGTAGAAGTTTAATGAACTCCGTAAATACATACACCTAGTTTGACGAATGCACTTTACAAAATGGCTTATATTTGATAAAACGTACATGATACACATTAATCGTCCTTTTTGTGGTCCACACGTTGAATTTCTCAAGGATTATTATTATTAATATTTTTATTAGATTTATTTACTTTTTGTTTTATTGAGTATTTGGGTTTGTACTGCTACTACATGTCTCTTGAGCGATAACACTGGGATTTAGAGATGATGTATTGATATATATTACGACAATATTTATTAAGCTTTTTATTTTTTGGCTGAATATAGGCTTTGTACAACACTCAAACCAACTACTAAAACCAACAAATGAACAAACACACAGCGAAATGTTTTTGTACGTTGCCCTCCGTTTGTTTGGTGAGGGGAAAATATTCAAATGTCCCACGCGGTTCAGTGCTTCATAAAGTCGGTCTGGCAATATGTAATATTCAGCATTCATTGGTGTAAGATATCTACAGTTATTACTTTCAAGCAGATACGGTTTATAATCAGTCTTTCTGTAGCGCTCTAGCGTGCGGGGGCGGTGCGGACGGCCTCACCGCGAGGGGCCACCCAGCTGCTTTGTACTGGGCTCCGCCTCTCTGTCTTCAACTAGGTCCGGTAGAGTAGAATATCAGGCGCCGGCCGGCCGCTCTAACTTCATTCTTTCTCTTCTCGTCGACAGGGAGCAAGAGCAGCAACGATGTCCGGCCGAGGAAAAGGAGGCAAGGGGCTCGGGAAAGG
This sequence comes from Astyanax mexicanus, assembly GCF_023375975.1. Classification (NCBI taxonomy): domain Eukaryota; kingdom Metazoa; phylum Chordata; class Actinopteri; order Characiformes; family Acestrorhamphidae; genus Astyanax; species Astyanax mexicanus. The sequence continues at coordinate 12,039,178 of NC_064432.1, read as the reverse complement.
AGGCGCCAAGCGTCACCGCAAAGTTCTTCGCGATAACATCCAGGGCATCACCAAGCCCGCTATCCGCCGTCTTGCGCGTCGTGGTGGCGTCAAGCGTATCTCCGGTCTGATCTACGAGGAGACCCGCGGTGTGCTGAAAGTGTTCCTGGAGAACGTGATCAGAGACGCCGTCACCTACACCGAGCACGCCAAGAGAAAGACCGTCACCGCCATGGATGTGGTGTACGCCCTGAAACGCCAGGGACGCACTCTTTACGGATTCGGAGGTTAAACGCTCGTCTAGAACAACGCAAACAACAACGGCTCTTTTAAGAGCCACCCACAAATCCACCCAAAGACAAGTTTTCCGTGTTTGAATAAGATACAGTAGTTGAATAACACTAAATTTCCCTATATAAAACGTCCCACTGCCCGTGAATTAGCAGATAAAGTGTGGAAATGCACTATGAAAGATATATTTAAGGATATCAGTATTATTGTGTGTGTGTGTGTGTGTACGCTATATATTTATAGATAATTTATACATATATGCCTACCAGTGTGTGTGTGTGTGTGTGTGTATATGTATACGCACGTGTGTTATTAAAGAATAGATTTTCATCATATAAATATCCGAGTCTGGGAATAAGAAGCGTCAGCGTAAAGTCAATTATTGTATGAGTTTTAGGTAGTTTTAGAGGACCGCCGTAGGATCTCCCGGCCATTCAACTGAACCAGACATTAGTTTACACGAAGGCAAAGTGATGAATAAACATACAGGCGCGCGTTTGTGCGCGCTCTCAAAGCGCATATGTCTTTATTTGTCCGCTTCTAAGCTAACGCATACGAAGCGTCAATTTTTACAAGGTATAAAACGGTCTTAAACTTAGTACACTTAGTCCTACACGGGGGCCGTCGCCTTCGCCGCTGTGTGCGCGGGAAGGCACACAAAGAGCAGGCTGCAGCAGCGGGTGGAGGGTGGAGGGTGGATGGGGTTGGGGGGGGAGGGGGGAGGGGGGGAGGGGGGGAGGGGTATTACAGTGGAGCGAGCTGTGTTTGTCCAATGGTGGTTTGACGGCATTCGAAAGGCGTGACTCATGTTAATTAGACTAGCAGAGTGTAAATAACGTGGGGGTTAGTCGCCTCCCCCTCATTCTTCAGTCTAACTCGAAGACGAGCAGGATGCCTGAGCCAGCAAAGTCCGCCCCGAAGAAGGGCTCCAAGAAGGCCGTCACCAAGACCGCCGGCAAGGGAGGCAAGAAGCGCAGAAAGTCCAGGAAGGAGAGCTATGCCATCTACGTCTACAAGGTGCTGAAGCAGGTCCACCCCGACACCGGAATCTCCTCAAAGGCGATGGGTATCATGAACTCCTTCGTGAACGACATCTTCGAGCGCATCGCCGGTGAGTCTTCCCGCCTGGCTCACTACAACAAGCGTTCCACCATCACCTCCAGGGAGATCCAGACCGCCGTGCGCCTGCTTCTGCCCGGCGAGCTGGCCAAGCACGCCGTCTCCGAGGGAACAAAGGCCGTCACCAAGTACACCAGCTCCAAGTAAAGAGCGAACCCGCTCCGATCAAACCCAACGGCTCTTTTAAGAGCCACCCACGTTTTCCACTAAAGAGCAGCGTTCCGTGTCCCTTTTCTAATGTGTTTTAAAAAAAACACACACATTAAGTATTCATATACGTAGTGTGTGTGTGTGTGTGTGTGTGTATTGTAGTGAATGTGTATATTTATATGTATAAAAATAATAAATAAAATTGTGAACACACAATATATAGATATATATATATGTATATAGATATATATAGATATATATGTATATAGATATATGTGTATATATATATGTATATAGATATATGTGTGTATATATATATATATATATATATATATATATATATATACACGTATATATATATACGTATATATATATATATATAGATATATGTATATGTATATAGATATATGTATCTGTATATAGATATATGTATCTGTATATAGATATGTATATGTATATAGATATATATATGTATATATATATAGATATGTGTATATATATATATATACGTATATATACGTATATATATATATATATATATATATATATATATATATAGATATATGTATATGTATATAGATATATGTATCTGTATATAGATATATGTATATGTATATAGATATATATGTATATATATATATAGATATAGATATATAGATAGAAGAAATGGAAGGCGCATGATTCCCCATTATGTGCTGGGCTAAGCAGTGACTAGTGACACTAGTGACCAGTACATAGGTGGTCAATAAATCACACAAATAGTACATAAGAGGTGGTACAGCACAAAGTGTGTTTAAGAGATTATGCTATTCATGGGGAAGTGACATATTGCACAACGTCTATGCCTAGAGGAGATAAAAGTACACATATGTATGTACACATTTGCCACGTGCAAAGTGCTATAATTACTATAGCGCTAGATTATTATAGTGCTATAATTAAAGAACAGTTGAGCTTACCTATTAGTAACACAATCCCAATGATAAGCGTGTAACTGCTCTGCCCTATGACACATACTGTGACAAACTCTGTTGTAATTTGTTTCAAGAAAATACAGCCAATGAATCTAGAAATACACCAAAACTAGCTCCTAGTGAGCTGCATATAAACATGTGATTAGAAATCATATGTCGCTATGAATGATTAATGTTAAATGTAACCTATTTGTGGTGTTACTAACTTTTTCCTGCATCCATAAACAGAAAATCAGCTGTAAGACACACAAAACACACCCTACACGACTGTTGGTCCAACATCTGAGCTTCCACACCTGATGCTGCTAACGAGAGCCGCGTGTGAACGATAGAGCCAGGTGTGCTTCGTCTTACAAAGGCATAAATAAGCCCCCTCCCAGGTCAGCAAGCGAGACCCCAATTTTGGCGTCATGTTTGTCTTAACAGGCAGCAAGTAGAACCAGATCAGGGTAGTAAAGCAACACGCTTACTGTTTGGAGTAGAAATTTAGCTTATTATGCTGCTGCACACAGCTAGGCCTCAGAGTTCTACAGGTGCTGGTGGTTTAGGTATATTGATAAGTTAGGCCTCAGTTATGTAGTGTTTCTGCAGTGTTTTTAGGTCTATTTATATGTTAGGCCTGAGTAGTATAGTGCTTCTGCAGTGTTTTTAGGTATATTGATAAGTTAGGCATCAGTTATGTAGTGCTGCTGCAGCATTTTCAGGTATATTTATATGTTAGGTCTCATAAATATACCTGCACACACTGCAGCAGCACTACATTACTATGTTACGCCTGAGTATCATAGTGCTGCTTCAGTGTGTGCAGGTATATTTCTACGTTAGGCCTGTCTGTCATAGTGTTGCTGCAGCGTGTGCAGGTGTATTTAGAAGCTAGGCCTCAGTTCATCGGGTGCTGGTGGAATGCGTACGTGTAAGAGCCGCAGCTAGCCAACAAGGTTCTACAGCAGGTAGAGTGAGCGCGCAGGTAAAAGTAGGCACTAGGCCTCAGTGTTACAGTGCTGCTTCAGTGTGTTCAGGTTAATTTAGGAGCTAGGCCTCAGTAATAGGGTGCTGCTGCAGTGTTTTTTTCGTTATATTTATATGTTAGGCCTCAGTAGTATATACCTGCACACACTGCAGCAGCACTATAAGTTAGGGCTGAGTATCATAGTGCTGCTGCAGTGTGTGCAGGTACATTTAGGTGCTAGGCCTCAGTTATGTAGTGCTGCCGCAGAGTTTTCATGTCTATTTATATGTTAGGCCTGAGCAATATAGTGCTTCTGCAGCGTTTTTAGGTATATTGATTTGTTAGGCCTCAGTATTGTAGTGCTGCTTCAGTGTGTGCAGGTACATTTAGGAGCTAGGCCTCATAAATATACCCCCAAAAAAAACACTGCAGCAGCACCATTTTACTATGTTATGCCTCAGTAGTATATACCTGCACACACTGCAGCAGCACAAAGTTAGGGCTGAGTATCATAGTGCTGCTGCAGTGTGTGCAGGTACATTTAGGAGCTAGGCCTCAGTAATGTAGTGCTGCCGCAGCGTTTTTAAGTATCTTGATAAGTAAGGCCTCAGTTATGTAGTGCTGCCGCAGTGTTTTCTGGTCTATTTCTAAGTAAGGCCTCAGTAATGTAGTGCTGCTGCAGTGTTTTTAGGTATCTTGATAAGTAAGGCCTCAGTTATGTAGTGGTTCTGCAGAGTTTTTAGGTATATTGATTTGTTAGGCCTCAGTATTATAGTGCTGCTGCAGTGTGTGCAGGTACATTTAGGAGCTAGGCCTCAGTAATATAGTGCTTCTGCAGCGTATTTAGATCTATTTATATGTTAGGCCTGAGCAATATAGTGCTTCTGCAGCGTATTTAGGTCTATTTATATGTTAGGCCTGAGCAATATAGTGCTTCTGCAGTGTTTTTCGGTGTCTTGATAAGTTAGGCCTCAGTTATGTAGTGCTGCTGCAGCGTGTGCAGGTGTATTTAGAAGCTAGGCCTCAGAGTTCTACGGGTGCTTGTGGAATGCGTACGCGTAAGAGCCGCAGCTAGGCAACGAGGTTCTACAGCAGGTAGAGTGAGCGCGCAGGTAAAAGTAGGCACTAGGCCTCAGTATTATAGTGCTGCTGCAGTGTTTTTTTTTTAGTTATATTTATATGTTATGCCTCAGTAGTATATACCTGCACACACTGCAGCAGCACTATAAGTTAGGGCTGAGTATCATAGTGCTGCTGCAGTGTGTGCAGGTACATTTAGGAGCTAGGCCTCATAAATATACCAAAAAAAAACACTGCAGCAGCACCATTTTACTATGTTATGCCTCAGTAGAATATACCTGCACACACTGCAGCAGCACTAAGTTAGGGCTGAGTATCATAGTGCTGCTGCAGTGTGTGCAGGTACATTTAGGAGCTAGGCCTCAGTAATGTAGTGCTGCTGCAGTGTTTTTAAGTATCTTGATAAGTAAGGCCTCAGTAATGTAGTGCTGCTGCAGTGTTTTTAGGTATCTTGATAAGTAAGGGCTCAGTTATGTAGTGCTGCCGCAGTGTTTTTAGGTATCTTGATAAGTAAGGGCTCAGTTATGTAGTGCTGCCGCAGTGTTTTTAGGTATCTTGATAAGTAAGGGCTCAGTTATGTAGTGCTGCCGCAGTGTTTTTAGGTATCTTGATAAGTAAGGCCTCAGTTATGTAGTGGTTCTGCAGAGTTTTCATGTCTGTTTATATGTTAGGCCTGAGCAATATAGTGCTTCTGCAGCGTTTTTAGGTATATTGATTTGTTAGGCCTCAGTATTATAGTGCTGATTCAGTGTGTGCAGGTACATTTAGGAGCTAGGCCTCATATAAATAACAAAAAAAAACACTGCAGAGCACCATTTTACTATGTTATGCCTCAGTAGAATATACCTGCACACACTGCAGCAGCACTATAAGTTAGGGCTGAGTATCATAGGGCTGCTGCAGTGTGTGCAGGTACATTTAGGAGCTAGGCCTCAGTAATGTAGTGCTGCCGCAGTGTTTTCAGGTCTATTTAGATGTTAGCCCTGAGCAATATAGTGCTTCTGCAGCGTATTTAGGTCTATTTATATGTTAGGCCTGAGCAATATAGTGCTTCTGCAGTGTTTTTCGGTGTATTTAGAAGCTAGGCCTCAGAGTTCTACGGGTGCTTGTGGAACGCGTACGCGTAAGAGCCGCAGCTAGGCAACGAGGTTCTACAGCAGGTAGAGTGAGCGCGCAGGTAAAAGTAGGCACTAGGCCTCAGTGTTACAGTGCTGCTGCGGTGTGTTCAGGTAAAGTTAGGAGTTAGGCCTCAGTATTGCAGCGCTCGTGGAGTGTGAATTTAGCCGCTAGGCCTCAGCCTTCCGATTGACAGAATGTTCATGTAGGCCTTTACCTACTGCTATATTTGGATCTATTAAAAATGTTACCACAATAAAAGTGTGGCCTCACGCTCTTTTTTTTTTCTTCTGTATTAGGGTTCTGGGCGGTTGGGGTTGCAATGAATTAGTGTTATAGGGGATTAGGGTTGTAATAAATTAGAGTTAGGGTTGTAATAAATTAGGGTTATGGGGCTTAGGGTTACAATATATTAGGGTTATGGGGCTTAGGGTTAGAATATGTTAAGGTTATGGGGCTTAGGGTTAGAATATATTAGGGTTAGAATATGTTAGGGTTATGGGGCTTAGGGTTAGAATATGTTAGGGTTATGGTGCTTAGGGTTAGAATATATTAGGGTTAGAATATGTTAGGGTTATGGGGCTTAGGGTTAGAATATATTAGGGTTATGGGGCTTAGGGTTAGAATATGTTAGGGTTAGGGTGCTTAGGGTTAGAATATATTAGGGTTGAGGGGCTTAGGGTTAGAATATGTTAGGGTTAGGAGGTTTAGAGTTAGAATAAATTAGGGTTGGGGGGTCTTAGGGCTGGTGGAGGGCCGGTGTTTGGGGGAATTAGGGCTCGTTACCGGAGCGCCGAGTCGATTCAGGTGCGCCTAACGAGCCGCGCCCGGAGCCCGGGACCCACAAGAGCCGAGCGCTCCACGAGGAGCGCCGATCCGAGTGCGGGGCGCCGGCGACGAAGACCAGGCGGCGACAAAGACGCGTGGGAGTCGACTGCGGGAGTCGTCCATTCGCGCAACACACCGCGCGCGCACTGTGCTTTACGCACTCCACAAGGGCGCCCCGCAACACCAGCTAAACTACGCACACGCGCCTCACACACCCGACACGCTCTCGCCCACACTCTCCTCCGACGACACCCACGCCGTTCGCCCCGCTCGCGATACCCTTTCACGACATTATTACACGATAAGCACGCCAAATGCGCCGTTGCCCGTTCGGAGCGCGGCCGGCTCGGCGCGCTTCGAGGAGCGCCGCGAGAAAGGCGCCGTCCGCACGCCGCCCTTTCCGCCTTCACGACACGCGAGGGGGCCTCTCGGAGGCGGGAGAGTGCTTTAACGCTCGCCAGGTTGGCCACGCGCGCGGATTTCGTGCGAGAAACGCGGCGAGAAAACACAACGCGAGCCTGCAGCTGCGCCACGGCTGCACAGCACCGGCCGGGTTGAGTCTACAACGTTCTCATGCGGCGCTTAAGGGCCGCCCCCCTCGCCGCTGAGGGAGGTTCCACAGAACGCTACAGCAGCAGACACACAGTGCTCGCTCCAGCACGCAGCAAAGCAGAACGATGGCAGAAGTCGCTCCCGCCCCAGCCGCCTCGGCGCCCGCCAAGGCCCCCAAGAAGAAGGCGGCCGCCCGCCCCAAGAAGGCCGGCCCCAGCGTCGGCGAGCTTATCGTCAAGGCCGTCTCGGCATCCAAGGAGAGGAGCGGCGTGTCCCTCGCCGCCCTGAAGAAAGCCCTGGCTGCCGGCGGCTACGACGTGGAGAAGAACAACTCTCGCGTTAAGATCGCCGTCAAGAGCCTCGTCACCAAGGGCACTCTGGTGCAGACCAAAGGCACCGGCGCGTCGGGCTCTTTCAAGCTCAACAAGAAGCAGGCCGAGGCCAAGAAGAAGCCGGCCAAGAAGGCTGCTCCTAAAGCCAAGAAGCCCGCCGCCAAGAAACCGGCTGCCGCGAAAAAGCCCAAGAAGGTAGCGGCGAAGAAGCCCGCCGCGGCCAAGAAGTCTCCCAAAAAGGCCAAGAAACCCGCAGCGGCTGCGAAGAAGGCAACCAAGAGCCCCAAGAAGGCGAAGAAGCCGGCGGCTCCCAAGAAAGCCACCAAGAGCCCAAAGAAAGCCAAGGCTGTCAAGCCCAAAGCGGCCAAGCCCAAGGCGGCGAAGCCCAAGAAGGCTGCCCCCAAGAAGAAGTAAACGGTGCCGTTTACCTTCATGTTTTGTTCCTCTCTAACAACGGCTCTTTTAAGAGCCACCCACAGTTTCGTTTCAAAGAGCTTCCTTTGCTATAAACACGTACATATATGTATTCAAAGCATATAACAGTGTCTAATGTGTATGGCGTATGACACTATTTATCGTTGTATGATCATCATTTTAACATACAAATACGGCTCCCATATAAGTAGCTGTCATAGCACAACCACAGCCACTGTAGGTATTCGTTTCATTAGTTTGTTTATTAGGTTATTTCTTTTCGTTTACAACTTTAGATTTATTTGAGCGGGAAGGCATAAGTCTCTGTCTGCAGCAGTAGGTCTCTGTCTCACACACACACAAAGCAGGCAGCACGAGGAGGAGGGGGAGGTGGGGGCCCAAAGCGAGCAGCGGAGGGCGGGCGCTGGCGTTGGACGGCGGACACGCGATTGGCTGTCTCAGCGCCAAGCGTTTACACTGCACGAGGAGGAGGGGGGAGGAGGCTGCACGAGGAGGAGGGGGGAGCGGCCGCTAGAGTTCGACGGCGGGGACGCTATTGGCTGTTGCTGCGCGAAGCTTGCAGCCAATAGGAACGTAGGCGCTTTTGCTTTATCAACAGCGCCCGGGAGCCTTCTCGCTTTATTTCAGCTTTGTTCAGCGAACACATCTGACCTGCATCATGAGCGGAAGAGGCAAAACCGGCGGCAAGGCTAGGGCCAAGGCCAAGACTCGCTCTTCCCGCGCTGGGCTGCAGTTCCCCGTGGGCCGTGTGCACAGGCTCCTGCGCAAAGGAAACTACGCAGAGCGTGTTGGCGCCGGTGCCCCCGTCTACCTTGCCGCCGTGCTGGAGTATCTTACCGCTGAGATTCTCGAGTTGGCCGGCAACGCCGCCCGCGACAACAAGAAGACTCGTATCATCCCCCGTCATCTGCAGCTGGCTGTTCGCAACGACGAGGAGTTGAACAAACTGCTCGGAGGAGTTACCATTGCCCAGGGTGGTGTGCTGCCCAACATTCAGGCTGTGCTTCTCCCCAAGAAGACCGAGAAGGCGGTCAAGGCCAAGTAAATCTCCGCTTCTTTGTCCATACCCAAAGGCTCTTTTAAGAGCCACCCAACTCTACTCAAAAAGTGCTACGTTTCCTCACCAGTAACACAACACGCAGTACATGTAATACACGCAAAATACGTGTAGTGCATATTCTATGAATTCCTTTATCACGTTACGTGATAAAGGAATAAACTAAAATGAAAATAGTATATATAACGCGATGTGTGTCTATATTTATATATATATATAGATATGGATATAGATATATATATATATAGATATATATATAGATATAGATATATATAGATATATATAGATATACACATACATGCACACACTATTATGCTTTTGATCAATGAGTAAAAGCACTAAAACAATTGACAAGATAAATATTTACAAGCTGAAAATACCTAGATATATACACACGGGTGGGTATTATGTTCGTGTGTGCGGAGATAAGTATTGTTGAATAAACAAATGAGAGCGATCAACCTGCATTGCGTTTAGTGTACATAAAACCAGGCTGGACAGCAGTAAGCCGCCACTGTGTTCTAACAGCAGTATTTTGCGGTTCGGAATGACGGCCAATAGCGCGCAAGCTCGATTTTGAAGACGCCCTATCAGACGCTGGCAGCTCCGACACGTCCAATCGGCGACGAGCGGCTCTAAAGCTTAAAAGGGCCGTGAGGAGGCGAGGGAGCGTTATTCTCTTTCAAGAGTTCAGCGCCATGGCAAGAACGAAGCAGACCGCCCGCAAGTCCACCGGTGGCAAGGCCCCGAGGAAGCAGCTGGCCACCAAGGCAGCCCGCAAGAGCGCCCCGGCTACCGGCGGCGTGAAGAAGCCTCACCGTTACAGGCCCGGCACCGTCGCTCTGAGAGAGATCCGTCGCTACCAGAAATCCACTGAGCTGTTGATCCGCAAGCTGCCCTTCCAGCGCCTGGTGCGTGAGATCGCTCAGGACTTCAAGACCGATCTGCGCTTCCAGAGCTCCGCCGTCATGGCTCTGCAGGAGGCAAGCGAGGCGTACTTGGTGGGTCTGTTTGAAGACACTAACCTGTGCGCCATCCACGCCAAGAGAGTCACCATTATGCCTAAGGACATCCAGCTGGCCCGCCGTATCCGCGGAGAGCGCGCTTAAACGGAGCGCTTTGACGTTTTCCCTTAATACCCAACGGCTCTTTTAAGAGCCACCTACCTGTGTCTGTGCCAAAAGAGTTGTTTTTCTACATGCGTTTTATATGCATTTATATATATTATATTTATTATATAAAATTATACATTGTTTTGAGTACACTTAGTACTACTTTTGCATACAACATTCATATATAATATATATATATATATATATATATGTATATATATATATATATATATATATATATATATATATATATATATATATATATATATATGTATATATATGTATATATTATATTCTGTGTATTATATATATTATATTATATGCGTGTGTGTATGTATGTATATATATGTGTATATATATATATATATATATATATATATATAATATATATATGTATGTATACATATATATATAATATATATGTATGTATACATACATATATTATATATATGTATGTATACATACACACATGCATATAATATATATAATTTATACATTGTTTTGAGTACACTTAGTACTACTTTTTCATACAACATTCATATATATATATATATGAATGTTGTATGAAAAAGTAGTACTAAGTGTACTCAAAACAATGTATACATTTAACATAACGTACATTTTATCAATATTTCGCGCCTTTTTAATAGCCAGCAATTACTAGAGCTTACTGCAATGGCTAAATACATAGAAACACACAAGCACAAGATTTATGAGCACATTATTGGTGAAATAATAGAGAAAGGCATCTATATATATATTATGTGTGTGTGCGTGAGTACTGAGGGAACTGCTGCATGTAACACTGATGGAGCTTGGATGCCACCGTGTGGTTCAACTGCACCATTGCATGCACTGTTATAAGTTGCAAGAGTTCTGTTATAAGTGTGTGTGTGGTGACATAAATTGAACTCTTCTTACTGAAAAAGGCATTGTTTCACTACACGGCGGCATCCATCAGTGTTACATGTGCAATGTAATATATACACACACATTGATATACTCGGTAATATTGTCATATTCTCTCTAGATATTAATATATACCTAGCTACATATATATATATATATATATATATATATATATATATATATATATATATATATATATATATATATATATATATATCGTGAGGTTTACTTAATGTATAGATTATGGACGTATCATAAGACTTACAATATATTTATATACGCATGTTTTCATGTTTTAAGAGCTCTCTCTCTCTCTCTCTCTCTCTCTCTCTCTCTGTATATATATCTAAAAAATATATAGAAACGTTTTATATATTGTTCATATATACACATATATATGTGTTTGTGTGTGTGTGTTGTTAAACAGCGCAATTGCATTGATGAGGCTTAGTACCTTTTCATATGGACATGGAACATAAGACTTACTTCACTTTGTATATATAAGTGTATGTTGAGCTGACTACTTCACGTTTTAAGAGTTTGGATGCCACCATGTGGTTAAAGTTCTGTATTGCATTGCTCAAGAATATATCTATATAATTCTTGAGCATATATATTTATTGTTTTTTTCCTTTTTTTATGGAAAGAAAATTAGACATTCATGCAAACACACGCACACATATATATTGAGGCAATGTGTCTTTGCAATGTTTGAGCATATCTTGTGGCTGTGTATGAGACTATGTCCAAAACCACATTGACTCGTAAATATAAAGGAAAAATCAAATGTAGATATCCCATTTAAACTTTTTATTTGGAATTATTTATTGGGTCCAGGAGATGGCAGCAACGTCACATTCCTTAAATTACATCTTCTCTCTAATTGCAGGGCAAATATTATATGTAATACAGATAAACTTTGTGGAAAGGTCCAAATTGGCTTGACTCTGGTTTTTCATCTTACTATTGGTAATAATCAATCTAATCAATCTATATTTTCCTGGGACAATATACAATTACCTTTAATACATGTAAATAAATGAAAATAGTAATACTACTACTTGTAATGATGATGATGATGATGATAATAATAATCATAATAATGTTAATTACTAAATGACTAATAATAAAATTAATAATTATACATAATATCACCAATCATATAATAACAATAAATTATGAGTAATAAACTCTTAATAGTAAATAAAATGACTAATATTACCATTACTAATAGTAATACAAATTACTTATATGAACATTTATAATACTACTACTACTCCTACTCCTACTACTACTACTACTAATAATAATAATAATAATAATAATAATAACAATCAGAATGATACTACTAATAATTAATAATAACAAATTATTATTCACTATTTATTAATAAAGCATTATTAATATTTATTATACGTAATCAAATTTACCAACATTAACACTAATATAATTAATGATATTATGGCGTTAATAAAAAAATTAATAATTAAACAAAAAAATAAAATATAATAATAATAAATATTCTTATTCTTATTATAATTTTTTTTATTATTATTATTATGACTTTCTTTGGTATTTGACCATAGGGTGATTTTTTTAGACACGTGTACATGGCACTACTAAGACTTTAGTCTCTCTCTCTCTCTCTCTCTCTCTCTCTACACACACACACACACACTATATATATATATATATATATATATATATATATATATATATATATATATATATATATATATATATATATATAATAAAGATATATATTATATGTATATTCTCCGGCCACGGGTGGAGTGTCTGGAGTGCTAGTTTGTTGGCTATCTGGGCTGCTAGCTAGGTGAGTGAAGCTAAATTAGCGATTAGCATGTACCATTAAATTGGCCAAATATACTGCACTAAACTAGCAGGTAGGTGTTCATTCTGTCCCCTGTGTATGTATTTTATATTGTGATTAGTGTATTTAGCCACAGTGTTGTTGAAACTCGCCTACATGAGCGGTTGCTATGGCTTCCGAATAGGTAACTAGGCGCTAGCATAGCTTAGCTTAGCTTAGCGTGCGGGTTTGTTTACGTTTTCGTGGTTCACAAAATGGCGGCCATTCCCTTCTCTAGGTCAGAGGTCAGAGGTCACGAGGTACAGCGAATTTGATGTGTAGTTTATTAATGTAATTGCATTAAATTATCTTTTTACGGGGCAAAGTTTAACTGCAATGTCCATTCCCCCACTCTCTAAAAATCTACCGTTTGTGGATATTTGGTTTTCCTTAAATGGCCGCCATTTTGCGTAATTCTGCTCGCTAAATATTGCTTACACAAGTTAAGAGTTACTAAACGTTGAAGCAATACATGTTTTTTGGCCGTGCTTTTAATTTCTAACTATTTTGGATAGAAGAAAGAAATACATTTTTGGAGCTAAGGTTAAAGGCAAGATTTAAACCGCTACTCTCTGACAAGTGAACCAAGTCTTTAGGACACATTTAAATATTTCATCATTGGTATACTTGACTTGAGTCCTAAGAAATAATTAAATCTTTACTAATTATGTCATTGGCGTTCTGTCCAATTGTTAAGGTGTATTTTAAGGTGTGTTAATATGTGTAATAATAATTATAACATGAATAATGTTAATTTGTTGTGTATATATATATAGTTATATATGAGTTATTTATTTATTTAATGCTATCTCTATGGAAGGTTGAAATAGGTTTAATGTACTGATCTTGTTTTTTGGTGGAGCTTGCAGCCCATCTGCTGGTCGAATGCAGACACTGCAAAGAATTATGAATGAGTGGGTGAGAAAGCAAATCTTTTTACCTGTTTTGAAATGTTTTATTTGTTTACATGAATTTGGATTAGGGGGGCCACATATGGTGGTCTAATACTGTTATTTCACATGGATCAGGAGAAATTTTCACTGAACCAAATATCTTATGTGTAGAGTGAGTGAAAAGGATTGGGGCATAGTGCGAATTATTGACATGAATTCGAATAATAACAAATATTTTATTTGAGTTGTCAATTATTTACAAAGCCCAGCACAATTTTTGAAGTACTTTAGAGGTACACATTAGTAGAAGTTTAATGAACTCTGTAATTGAGTACACTTAGTTTGACGAATACACTTGAAAACTCTTTTCTATTTGATAAAACATACATGAGACACAGTAATCGTGCTTCGTGTGTTCCACAATTTGGATTTCACAAGGCATATTATTGTCCATGAGAAGACAGGCTTTCTCTGAGAAACCTACTTACTCACTACTACTACTACTACTACTACTACTACTACTACTACTACTACTACTAATAATAATAATAATAATAATAATAATGATTATTATTATTATTATTATTATTATTATTATTATTATTATTATTATTATTATTATTATTATTATTATTATGGTAGTTGTTGTTGTTGTATCTTGCAAGATGTTTTTCCCCCCCTTCCATTTGCAAAAGTTGCCCACTGGTGATCCACTAAGCAGTACATATGTTAAGGCATTTCATTTGTTGTATTATTTCTTTTTTGTTTGGGTACATTTGAAGGGACAAAATGAAACAGAAAACAAATGAAACTAACACAAATAAATATATTATAATGTATATACATAAAATAATATATATATAAAACACATAAGACATAGAAAAAGAAACTAAAAGATATATGTGAAATGATATGAAATTATATGTATGTTCATGTATTTATTATTATATGTGTGTGGATGTGTGTGTGAGAGTGAGCTTGTGTATATCCATAATATGCTATAATTGATGTTTACCTTTTTTCTCTTTTCCAACCACTTCCTTCAACGTGTCCCAGCATTTATTTTGTATGCATGAAAAGATATTAATATTAAGACATTTTAAACATAATAAATGTATTAATAATTTTATGTAATGCTATCTCCATGTAACATTGACATAGGTTTAATGTACTGATCTTGTAAATTGTTGTTTTGTCTTTGTTTGTGTGTGGTTTGACAGACAGTTCTAAGGGAGATGTTTTTTGGTGGAGCTTGGAGTCCATCTGCTGGTCGAAGGAATACACTGCAGAGATTTATGAATGAGTGAGTGAGAATACAAATCTTTTGACCTGTTTTGAAATTTTATTTGTTTACATGAATTTGGATTACGAGGGCCACATATGGTTGTCTAATTGTGTTAGTTCACATGGATCAAGAGAGTTTTTAACTGCAATATTATATGTGTAGCGAAGTGAGCGAAATGGCTCGGGTCTGAGAGGGAATGACGGATTGAAATTCAAATATTAACAACTATTTAATTTGAGTTGTAATGTATTTGCTACTCCCAGCACCATTTATGAAGTACTTTAGAGGTACGCATTAGTAGACGTTTAGTGAACTCCGTAATTGAGTACACTTAGTTTGGCGAATACACTTTAACAAATAGCTTATATTTGATCAAACATGCATGAGACACAGTAATCGTGCTTCGTGTGTGCCACATTTTGGATTTCACACGGCAGATTATTATCCATGAGAAGACAGGCTGTCTCTGAGAAACATACTTACTCACTACTACTACTACTAATACTACTAATAAATATTATTATTATTATGGTTATTTATTCGACTGTTCCAACACTCTGTGATTTAGAGCTTATTGTGTTACATTACGACAGGTTTCTGACCCATAGTTTATTTCAAGAGATGGCCTACAAATGTGTACTTTTCATCACATTCACAATTTGATTAGGGCATTTGTCTTTTATATATTATCATATAAAGATAATAGAATGAGATTCCTTTATTCAGTTGGTTAACACGATCCGCATATATGGCTACAACTTTATAATAAAGAGCAGAGGATCTTGCCCCCTTCCATTTGCAAATGTTGCCCACTGATGATCCACTAAGCCTGAAATATGTTAAAGCAGGATTTTTTGCCGTGTTATTTTTTGTTGTAGGAAATTTGAAGGGACAATACGAAACATAAACCAAAAAAAAACATAACAAGAATAACTCTAATAAAATGTATATACCTAAAATAATCTATATCTATATATATATATATATATATATATATATATATATATATATATATATATATATATATATATATAAACCAGAAAAGAAATAGAAAAATGAACAAGAAAAGATTATACACAGCTCCTATGATAGAACCCAAAACATGATTCATTCCGCCCTAGTATTTTTGATTGACAAAACATACTAAATATATGTATACATTTCTTTAATGCTATCTCCATGTAACATTGAAATAGGTTTAATGTACTGATCTTGTAAATTGTTGTTTTGTCTCTGTTTGTGTGTGGTTTGACAGACAATTCTAGGGGAGGTGTTTTTTGGGTGGAGCTTGGAGTCCATCTGCTGGTCGAAGGAATACACTGCAGAGATTTGTAAATGAGTGAGTGGGAATACAAATCTTTCTACCTGCTTTTGTAATGTTTTATTTGTTTACATGATTTTGGATTATGAGGGCCACATATGGTTGTGTAGTAGTGTTCATTTCTTATGGATCAAGAGGGTTATTATTAACTGATATAATTATTTTATGTGTAAAGTGAGAAAAAAGGATTGGAGCATATTCCGAAAGATTGTTAGAAAATAAATCAACCTCCCAGCACAATTTTCAAAGTACTTCCGAAGTACACATTAGTAGAAGTTTAATGAACTCCGTAAATACATACACCTAGTTTGACGAATGCACTTTACAAAATGGCTTATATTTGATAAAACGTACATGATACACATTAATCGTCCTTTTTGTGGTCCACACGTTGAATTTCTCAAGGATTATTATTATTAATATTTTTATTAGATTTATTTACTTTTTGTTTTATTGAGTATTTGGGTTTGTACTGCTACTACATGTCTCTTGAGCGATAACACTGGGATTTAGAGATGATGTATTGATATATATTACGACAATATTTATTAAGCTTTTTATTTTTTGGCTGAATATAGGCTTTGTACAACACTCAAACCAACTACTAAAACCAACAAATGAACAAACACACAGCGAAATGTTTTTGTACGTTGCCCTCCGTTTGTTTGGTGAGGGGAAAATATTCAAATGTCCCACGCGGTTCAGTGCTTCATAAAGTCGGTCTGGCAATATGTAATATTCAGCATTCATTGGTGTAAGATATCTACAGTTATTACTTTCAAGCAGATACGGTTTATAATCAGTCTTTCTGTAGCGCTCTAGCGTGCGGGGGCGGTGCGGACGGCCTCACCGCGAGGGGCCACCCAGCTGCTTTGTACTGGGCTCCGCCTCTCTGTCTTCAACTAGGTCCGGTAGAGTAGAATATCAGGCGCCGGCCGGCCGCTCTAACTTCATTCTTTCTCTTCTCGTCGACAGGGAGCAAGAGCAGCAACGATGTCCGGCCGAGGAAAAGGAGGCAAGGGGCTCGGGAAAGGAGGCGCCAAGCGTCACCGCAAAGTTCTTCGCGATAACATCCAGGGCATCACCAAGCCCGCTATCCGCCGTCTTGCGCGTCGTGGTGGCGTCAAGCGTATCTCCGGTCTGATCTACGAGGAGACCCGCGGTGTGCTGAAAGTGTTCCTGGAGAACGTGATCAGAGACGCCGTCACCTACACCGAGCACGCCAAGAGAAAGACCGTCACCGCCATGGATGTGGTGTACGCCCTGAAACGCCAGGGACGCACTCTTTACGGATTCGGAGGTTAAA
Source organism: Astyanax mexicanus (assembly GCF_023375975.1). NCBI lineage: Eukaryota > Metazoa > Chordata > Actinopteri > Characiformes > Acestrorhamphidae > Astyanax > Astyanax mexicanus. The sequence goes on along the minus strand of NC_064432.1, from coordinate 12,021,617 downwards.
CGCTCGTCTAGAACAACGCAAACAACAACGGCTCTTTTAAGAGCCACCCACAAATCCACCCAAAGACAAGTTTTCCGTGTTTGAATAAGATACAGTAGTTGAATAACACTAAATTTCCCTATATAAAACGTCCCACTGCCCGTGAATTAGCAGATAAAGTGTGGAAATGCACTATGAAAGATATATTTAAGGATATCAGTATTATTGTGTGTGTGTGTGTGTGTACGCTATATATTTATAGATAATTTATACATATATGCCTACCAGTGTGTGTGTGTGTGTGTGTATATGTATACGCACGTGTGTTATTAAAGAATAGATTTTCATCATATAAATATCCGAGTCTGGGAATAAGAAGCGTCAGCGTAAAGTCAATTATTGTATGAGTTTTAGGTAGTTTTAGAGGACCGCCGTAGGATCTCCCGGCCATTCAACTGAACCAGACATTAGTTTACACGAAGGCAAAGTGATGAATAAACATACAGGCGCGCGTTTGTGCGCGCTCTCAAAGCGCATATGTCTTTATTTGTCCGCTTCTAAGCTAACGCATACGAAGCGTCAATTTTTACAAGGTATAAAACGGTCTTAAACTTAGTACACTTAGTCCTACACGGGGGCCGTCGCCTTCGCCGCTGTGTGCGCGGGAAGGCACACAAAGAGCAGGCTGCAGCAGCGGGTGGAGGGTGGAGGGTGGATGGGGTTGGGGGGGGGAGGGGGGAGGGGGGGAGGGGGGGAGGGGTATTACAGTGGAGCGAGCTGTGTTTGTCCAATGGTGGTTTGACGGCATTCGAAAGGCGTGACTCATGTTAATTAGACTAGCAGAGTGTAAATAACGTGGGGGTTAGTCGCCTCCCCCTCATTCTTCAGTCTAACTCGAAGACGAGCAGGATGCCTGAGCCAGCAAAGTCCGCCCCGAAGAAGGGCTCCAAGAAGGCCGTCACCAAGACCGCCGGCAAGGGAGGCAAGAAGCGCAGAAAGTCCAGGAAGGAGAGCTATGCCATCTACGTCTACAAGGTGCTGAAGCAGGTCCACCCCGACACCGGAATCTCCTCAAAGGCGATGGGTATCATGAACTCCTTCGTGAACGACATCTTCGAGCGCATCGCCGGTGAGTCTTCCCGCCTGGCTCACTACAACAAGCGTTCCACCATCACCTCCAGGGAGATCCAGACCGCCGTGCGCCTGCTTCTGCCCGGCGAGCTGGCCAAGCACGCCGTCTCCGAGGGAACAAAGGCCGTCACCAAGTACACCAGCTCCAAGTAAAGAGCGAACCCGCTCCGATCAAACCCAACGGCTCTTTTAAGAGCCACCCACGTTTTCCACTAAAGAGCAGCGTTCCGTGTCCCTTTTCTAATGTGTTTTAAAAAAAACACACACATTAAGTATTCATATACGTAGTGTGTGTGTGTGTGTGTGTGTGTATTGTAGTGAATGTGTATATTTATATGTATAAAAATAATAAATAAAATTGTGAACACACAATATATAGATATATATATATGTATATAGATATATATAGATATATATGTATATAGATATATGTGTATATATATATGTATATAGATATATGTGTGTATATATATATATATATATATATATATATATATACACGTATATATATATACGTATATATATATATATATAGATATATGTATATGTATATAGATATATGTATCTGTATATAGATATATGTATATGTATATAGATATATATATGTATATATATATATAGATATGTGTATATATATATATATACGTATATATACGTATATATATATATATATATATATATATATATATATATATATATATATATAGATATATGTATATGTATATAGATATATGTATCTGTATATAGATATATGTATATGTATATAGATATATATGTATATATATATATAGATATAGATATATAGATAGAAGAAATGGAAGGCGCATGATTCCCCATTATGTGCTGGGCTAAGCAGTGACTAGTGACACTAGTGACCAGTACATAGGTGGTCAATAAATCACACAAATAGTACATAAGAGGTGGTACAGCACAAAGTGTGTTTAAGAGATTATGCTATTCATGGGGAAGTGACATATTGCACAACGTCTATGCCTAGAGGAGATAAAAGTACACATATGTATGTACACATTTGCCACGTGCAAAGTGCTATAATTACTATAGCGCTAGATTATTATAGTGCTATAATTAAAGAACAGTTGAGCTTACCTATTAGTAACACAATCCCAATGATAAGCGTGTAACTGCTCTGCCCTATGACACATACTGTGACAAACTCTGTTGTAATTTGTTTCAAGAAAATACAGCCAATGAATCTAGAAATACACCAAAACTAGCTCCTAGTGAGCTGCATATAAACATGTGATTAGAAATCATATGTCGCTATGAATGATTAATGTTAAATGTAACCTATTTGTGGTGTTACTAACTTTTTCCTGCATCCATAAACAGAAAATCAGCTGTAAGACACACAAAACACACCCTACACGACTGTTGGTCCAACATCTGAGCTTCCACACCTGATGCTGCTAACGAGAGCCGCGTGTGAACGATAGAGCCAGGTGTGCTTCGTCTTACAAAGGCATAAATAAGCCCCCTCCCAGGTCAGCAAGCGAGACCCCAATTTTGGCGTCATGTTTGTCTTAACAGGCAGCAAGTAGAACCAGATCAGGGTAGTAAAGCAACACGCTTACTGTTTGGAGTAGAAATTTAGCTTATTATGCTGCTGCACACAGCTAGGCCTCAGAGTTCTACAGGTGCTGGTGGTTTAGGTATATTGATAAGTTAGGCCTCAGTTATGTAGTGTTTCTGCAGTGTTTTTAGGTCTATTTATATGTTAGGCCTGAGTAGTATAGTGCTTCTGCAGTGTTTTTAGGTATATTGATAAGTTAGGCATCAGTTATGTAGTGCTGCTGCAGCATTTTCAGGTATATTTATATGTTAGGTCTCATAAATATACCTGCACACACTGCAGCAGCACTACATTACTATGTTACGCCTGAGTATCATAGTGCTGCTTCAGTGTGTGCAGGTATATTTCTACGTTAGGCCTGTCTGTCATAGTGTTGCTGCAGCGTGTGCAGGTGTATTTAGAAGCTAGGCCTCAGTTCATCGGGTGCTGGTGGAATGCGTACGTGTAAGAGCCGCAGCTAGCCAACAAGGTTCTACAGCAGGTAGAGTGAGCGCGCAGGTAAAAGTAGGCACTAGGCCTCAGTGTTACAGTGCTGCTTCAGTGTGTTCAGGTTAATTTAGGAGCTAGGCCTCAGTAATAGGGTGCTGCTGCAGTGTTTTTTTCGTTATATTTATATGTTAGGCCTCAGTAGTATATACCTGCACACACTGCAGCAGCACTATAAGTTAGGGCTGAGTATCATAGTGCTGCTGCAGTGTGTGCAGGTACATTTAGGTGCTAGGCCTCAGTTATGTAGTGCTGCCGCAGAGTTTTCATGTCTATTTATATGTTAGGCCTGAGCAATATAGTGCTTCTGCAGCGTTTTTAGGTATATTGATTTGTTAGGCCTCAGTATTGTAGTGCTGCTTCAGTGTGTGCAGGTACATTTAGGAGCTAGGCCTCATAAATATACCCCCAAAAAAAACACTGCAGCAGCACCATTTTACTATGTTATGCCTCAGTAGTATATACCTGCACACACTGCAGCAGCACAAAGTTAGGGCTGAGTATCATAGTGCTGCTGCAGTGTGTGCAGGTACATTTAGGAGCTAGGCCTCAGTAATGTAGTGCTGCCGCAGCGTTTTTAAGTATCTTGATAAGTAAGGCCTCAGTTATGTAGTGCTGCCGCAGTGTTTTCTGGTCTATTTCTAAGTAAGGCCTCAGTAATGTAGTGCTGCTGCAGTGTTTTTAGGTATCTTGATAAGTAAGGCCTCAGTTATGTAGTGGTTCTGCAGAGTTTTTAGGTATATTGATTTGTTAGGCCTCAGTATTATAGTGCTGCTGCAGTGTGTGCAGGTACATTTAGGAGCTAGGCCTCAGTAATATAGTGCTTCTGCAGCGTATTTAGATCTATTTATATGTTAGGCCTGAGCAATATAGTGCTTCTGCAGCGTATTTAGGTCTATTTATATGTTAGGCCTGAGCAATATAGTGCTTCTGCAGTGTTTTTCGGTGTCTTGATAAGTTAGGCCTCAGTTATGTAGTGCTGCTGCAGCGTGTGCAGGTGTATTTAGAAGCTAGGCCTCAGAGTTCTACGGGTGCTTGTGGAATGCGTACGCGTAAGAGCCGCAGCTAGGCAACGAGGTTCTACAGCAGGTAGAGTGAGCGCGCAGGTAAAAGTAGGCACTAGGCCTCAGTATTATAGTGCTGCTGCAGTGTTTTTTTTTTAGTTATATTTATATGTTATGCCTCAGTAGTATATACCTGCACACACTGCAGCAGCACTATAAGTTAGGGCTGAGTATCATAGTGCTGCTGCAGTGTGTGCAGGTACATTTAGGAGCTAGGCCTCATAAATATACCAAAAAAAAACACTGCAGCAGCACCATTTTACTATGTTATGCCTCAGTAGAATATACCTGCACACACTGCAGCAGCACTAAGTTAGGGCTGAGTATCATAGTGCTGCTGCAGTGTGTGCAGGTACATTTAGGAGCTAGGCCTCAGTAATGTAGTGCTGCTGCAGTGTTTTTAAGTATCTTGATAAGTAAGGCCTCAGTAATGTAGTGCTGCTGCAGTGTTTTTAGGTATCTTGATAAGTAAGGGCTCAGTTATGTAGTGCTGCCGCAGTGTTTTTAGGTATCTTGATAAGTAAGGGCTCAGTTATGTAGTGCTGCCGCAGTGTTTTTAGGTATCTTGATAAGTAAGGGCTCAGTTATGTAGTGCTGCCGCAGTGTTTTTAGGTATCTTGATAAGTAAGGCCTCAGTTATGTAGTGGTTCTGCAGAGTTTTCATGTCTGTTTATATGTTAGGCCTGAGCAATATAGTGCTTCTGCAGCGTTTTTAGGTATATTGATTTGTTAGGCCTCAGTATTATAGTGCTGATTCAGTGTGTGCAGGTACATTTAGGAGCTAGGCCTCATATAAATAACAAAAAAAAACACTGCAGAGCACCATTTTACTATGTTATGCCTCAGTAGAATATACCTGCACACACTGCAGCAGCACTATAAGTTAGGGCTGAGTATCATAGGGCTGCTGCAGTGTGTGCAGGTACATTTAGGAGCTAGGCCTCAGTAATGTAGTGCTGCCGCAGTGTTTTCAGGTCTATTTAGATGTTAGCCCTGAGCAATATAGTGCTTCTGCAGCGTATTTAGGTCTATTTATATGTTAGGCCTGAGCAATATAGTGCTTCTGCAGTGTTTTTCGGTGTATTTAGAAGCTAGGCCTCAGAGTTCTACGGGTGCTTGTGGAACGCGTACGCGTAAGAGCCGCAGCTAGGCAACGAGGTTCTACAGCAGGTAGAGTGAGCGCGCAGGTAAAAGTAGGCACTAGGCCTCAGTGTTACAGTGCTGCTGCGGTGTGTTCAGGTAAAGTTAGGAGTTAGGCCTCAGTATTGCAGCGCTCGTGGAGTGTGAATTTAGCCGCTAGGCCTCAGCCTTCCGATTGACAGAATGTTCATGTAGGCCTTTACCTACTGCTATATTTGGATCTATTAAAAATGTTACCACAATAAAAGTGTGGCCTCACGCTCTTTTTTTTTTCTTCTGTATTAGGGTTCTGGGCGGTTGGGGTTGCAATGAATTAGTGTTATAGGGGATTAGGGTTGTAATAAATTAGAGTTAGGGTTGTAATAAATTAGGGTTATGGGGCTTAGGGTTACAATATATTAGGGTTATGGGGCTTAGGGTTAGAATATGTTAAGGTTATGGGGCTTAGGGTTAGAATATATTAGGGTTAGAATATGTTAGGGTTATGGGGCTTAGGGTTAGAATATGTTAGGGTTATGGTGCTTAGGGTTAGAATATATTAGGGTTAGAATATGTTAGGGTTATGGGGCTTAGGGTTAGAATATATTAGGGTTATGGGGCTTAGGGTTAGAATATGTTAGGGTTAGGGTGCTTAGGGTTAGAATATATTAGGGTTGAGGGGCTTAGGGTTAGAATATGTTAGGGTTAGGAGGTTTAGAGTTAGAATAAATTAGGGTTGGGGGGTCTTAGGGCTGGTGGAGGGCCGGTGTTTGGGGGAATTAGGGCTCGTTACCGGAGCGCCGAGTCGATTCAGGTGCGCCTAACGAGCCGCGCCCGGAGCCCGGGACCCACAAGAGCCGAGCGCTCCACGAGGAGCGCCGATCCGAGTGCGGGGCGCCGGCGACGAAGACCAGGCGGCGACAAAGACGCGTGGGAGTCGACTGCGGGAGTCGTCCATTCGCGCAACACACCGCGCGCGCACTGTGCTTTACGCACTCCACAAGGGCGCCCCGCAACACCAGCTAAACTACGCACACGCGCCTCACACACCCGACACGCTCTCGCCCACACTCTCCTCCGACGACACCCACGCCGTTCGCCCCGCTCGCGATACCCTTTCACGACATTATTACACGATAAGCACGCCAAATGCGCCGTTGCCCGTTCGGAGCGCGGCCGGCTCGGCGCGCTTCGAGGAGCGCCGCGAGAAAGGCGCCGTCCGCACGCCGCCCTTTCCGCCTTCACGACACGCGAGGGGGCCTCTCGGAGGCGGGAGAGTGCTTTAACGCTCGCCAGGTTGGCCACGCGCGCGGATTTCGTGCGAGAAACGCGGCGAGAAAACACAACGCGAGCCTGCAGCTGCGCCACGGCTGCACAGCACCGGCCGGGTTGAGTCTACAACGTTCTCATGCGGCGCTTAAGGGCCGCCCCCCTCGCCGCTGAGGGAGGTTCCACAGAACGCTACAGCAGCAGACACACAGTGCTCGCTCCAGCACGCAGCAAAGCAGAACGATGGCAGAAGTCGCTCCCGCCCCAGCCGCCTCGGCGCCCGCCAAGGCCCCCAAGAAGAAGGCGGCCGCCCGCCCCAAGAAGGCCGGCCCCAGCGTCGGCGAGCTTATCGTCAAGGCCGTCTCGGCATCCAAGGAGAGGAGCGGCGTGTCCCTCGCCGCCCTGAAGAAAGCCCTGGCTGCCGGCGGCTACGACGTGGAGAAGAACAACTCTCGCGTTAAGATCGCCGTCAAGAGCCTCGTCACCAAGGGCACTCTGGTGCAGACCAAAGGCACCGGCGCGTCGGGCTCTTTCAAGCTCAACAAGAAGCAGGCCGAGGCCAAGAAGAAGCCGGCCAAGAAGGCTGCTCCTAAAGCCAAGAAGCCCGCCGCCAAGAAACCGGCTGCCGCGAAAAAGCCCAAGAAGGTAGCGGCGAAGAAGCCCGCCGCGGCCAAGAAGTCTCCCAAAAAGGCCAAGAAACCCGCAGCGGCTGCGAAGAAGGCAACCAAGAGCCCCAAGAAGGCGAAGAAGCCGGCGGCTCCCAAGAAAGCCACCAAGAGCCCAAAGAAAGCCAAGGCTGTCAAGCCCAAAGCGGCCAAGCCCAAGGCGGCGAAGCCCAAGAAGGCTGCCCCCAAGAAGAAGTAAACGGTGCCGTTTACCTTCATGTTTTGTTCCTCTCTAACAACGGCTCTTTTAAGAGCCACCCACAGTTTCGTTTCAAAGAGCTTCCTTTGCTATAAACACGTACATATATGTATTCAAAGCATATAACAGTGTCTAATGTGTATGGCGTATGACACTATTTATCGTTGTATGATCATCATTTTAACATACAAATACGGCTCCCATATAAGTAGCTGTCATAGCACAACCACAGCCACTGTAGGTATTCGTTTCATTAGTTTGTTTATTAGGTTATTTCTTTTCGTTTACAACTTTAGATTTATTTGAGCGGGAAGGCATAAGTCTCTGTCTGCAGCAGTAGGTCTCTGTCTCACACACACACAAAGCAGGCAGCACGAGGAGGAGGGGGAGGTGGGGGCCCAAAGCGAGCAGCGGAGGGCGGGCGCTGGCGTTGGACGGCGGACACGCGATTGGCTGTCTCAGCGCCAAGCGTTTACACTGCACGAGGAGGAGGGGGGAGGAGGCTGCACGAGGAGGAGGGGGGAGCGGCCGCTAGAGTTCGACGGCGGGGACGCTATTGGCTGTTGCTGCGCGAAGCTTGCAGCCAATAGGAACGTAGGCGCTTTTGCTTTATCAACAGCGCCCGGGAGCCTTCTCGCTTTATTTCAGCTTTGTTCAGCGAACACATCTGACCTGCATCATGAGCGGAAGAGGCAAAACCGGCGGCAAGGCTAGGGCCAAGGCCAAGACTCGCTCTTCCCGCGCTGGGCTGCAGTTCCCCGTGGGCCGTGTGCACAGGCTCCTGCGCAAAGGAAACTACGCAGAGCGTGTTGGCGCCGGTGCCCCCGTCTACCTTGCCGCCGTGCTGGAGTATCTTACCGCTGAGATTCTCGAGTTGGCCGGCAACGCCGCCCGCGACAACAAGAAGACTCGTATCATCCCCCGTCATCTGCAGCTGGCTGTTCGCAACGACGAGGAGTTGAACAAACTGCTCGGAGGAGTTACCATTGCCCAGGGTGGTGTGCTGCCCAACATTCAGGCTGTGCTTCTCCCCAAGAAGACCGAGAAGGCGGTCAAGGCCAAGTAAATCTCCGCTTCTTTGTCCATACCCAAAGGCTCTTTTAAGAGCCACCCAACTCTACTCAAAAAGTGCTACGTTTCCTCACCAGTAACACAACACGCAGTACATGTAATACACGCAAAATACGTGTAGTGCATATTCTATGAATTCCTTTATCACGTTACGTGATAAAGGAATAAACTAAAATGAAAATAGTATATATAACGCGATGTGTGTCTATATTTATATATATATATAGATATGGATATAGATATATATATATATAGATATATATATAGATATAGATATATATAGATATATATAGATATACACATACATGCACACACTATTATGCTTTTGATCAATGAGTAAAAGCACTAAAACAATTGACAAGATAAATATTTACAAGCTGAAAATACCTAGATATATACACACGGGTGGGTATTATGTTCGTGTGTGCGGAGATAAGTATTGTTGAATAAACAAATGAGAGCGATCAACCTGCATTGCGTTTAGTGTACATAAAACCAGGCTGGACAGCAGTAAGCCGCCACTGTGTTCTAACAGCAGTATTTTGCGGTTCGGAATGACGGCCAATAGCGCGCAAGCTCGATTTTGAAGACGCCCTATCAGACGCTGGCAGCTCCGACACGTCCAATCGGCGACGAGCGGCTCTAAAGCTTAAAAGGGCCGTGAGGAGGCGAGGGAGCGTTATTCTCTTTCAAGAGTTCAGCGCCATGGCAAGAACGAAGCAGACCGCCCGCAAGTCCACCGGTGGCAAGGCCCCGAGGAAGCAGCTGGCCACCAAGGCAGCCCGCAAGAGCGCCCCGGCTACCGGCGGCGTGAAGAAGCCTCACCGTTACAGGCCCGGCACCGTCGCTCTGAGAGAGATCCGTCGCTACCAGAAATCCACTGAGCTGTTGATCCGCAAGCTGCCCTTCCAGCGCCTGGTGCGTGAGATCGCTCAGGACTTCAAGACCGATCTGCGCTTCCAGAGCTCCGCCGTCATGGCTCTGCAGGAGGCAAGCGAGGCGTACTTGGTGGGTCTGTTTGAAGACACTAACCTGTGCGCCATCCACGCCAAGAGAGTCACCATTATGCCTAAGGACATCCAGCTGGCCCGCCGTATCCGCGGAGAGCGCGCTTAAACGGAGCGCTTTGACGTTTTCCCTTAATACCCAACGGCTCTTTTAAGAGCCACCTACCTGTGTCTGTGCCAAAAGAGTTGTTTTTCTACATGCGTTTTATATGCATTTATATATATTATATTTATTATATAAAATTATACATTGTTTTGAGTACACTTAGTACTACTTTTGCATACAACATTCATATATAATATATATATATATATATATATATATATGTATATATATATATATATATATATATATATATATATATATATATGTATATATATGTATATATTATATTCTGTGTATTATATATATTATATTATATGCGTGTGTGTATGTATGTATATATATGTGTATATATATATATATATATATATATATATAATATATATATGTATGTATACATATATATATAATATATATGTATGTATACATACATATATTATATATATGTATGTATACATACACACATGCATATAATATATATAATTTATACATTGTTTTGAGTACACTTAGTACTACTTTTTCATACAACATTCATATATATATATATATGAATGTTGTATGAAAAAGTAGTACTAAGTGTACTCAAAACAATGTATACATTTAACATAACGTACATTTTATCAATATTTCGCGCCTTTTTAATAGCCAGCAATTACTAGAGCTTACTGCAATGGCTAAATACATAGAAACACACAAGCACAAGATTTATGAGCACATTATTGGTGAAATAATAGAGAAAGGCATCTATATATATATTATGTGTGTGTGCGTGAGTACTGAGGGAACTGCTGCATGTAACACTGATGGAGCTTGGATGCCACCGTGTGGTTCAACTGCACCATTGCATGCACTGTTATAAGTTGCAAGAGTTCTGTTATAAGTGTGTGTGTGGTGACATAAATTGAACTCTTCTTACTGAAAAAGGCATTGTTTCACTACACGGCGGCATCCATCAGTGTTACATGTGCAATGTAATATATACACACACATTGATATACTCGGTAATATTGTCATATTCTCTCTAGATATTAATATATACCTAGCTACATATATATATATATATATATATATATATATATATATATATATATATATATATATATATATATATATATATATATATATATATATATATATATATATCGTGAGGTTTACTTAATGTATAGATTATGGACGTATCATAAGACTTACAATATATTTATATACGCATGTTTTCATGTTTTAAGAGCTCTCTCTCTCTCTCTCTCTCTCTCTCTCTCTCTGTATATATATCTAAAAAATATATAGAAACGTTTTATATATTGTTCATATATACACATATATATGTGTTTGTGTGTGTGTGTTGTTAAACAGCGCAATTGCATTGATGAGGCTTAGTACCTTTTCATATGGACATGGAACATAAGACTTACTTCACTTTGTATATATAAGTGTATGTTGAGCTGACTACTTCACGTTTTAAGAGTTTGGATGCCACCATGTGGTTAAAGTTCTGTATTGCATTGCTCAAGAATATATCTATATAATTCTTGAGCATATATATTTATTGTTTTTTTCCTTTTTTTATGGAAAGAAAATTAGACATTCATGCAAACACACGCACACATATATATTGAGGCAATGTGTCTTTGCAATGTTTGAGCATATCTTGTGGCTGTGTATGAGACTATGTCCAAAACCACATTGACTCGTAAATATAAAGGAAAAATCAAATGTAGATATCCCATTTAAACTTTTTATTTGGAATTATTTATTGGGTCCAGGAGATGGCAGCAACGTCACATTCCTTAAATTACATCTTCTCTCTAATTGCAGGGCAAATATTATATGTAATACAGATAAACTTTGTGGAAAGGTCCAAATTGGCTTGACTCTGGTTTTTCATCTTACTATTGGTAATAATCAATCTAATCAATCTATATTTTCCTGGGACAATATACAATTACCTTTAATACATGTAAATAAATGAAAATAGTAATACTACTACTTGTAATGATGATGATGATGATGATAATAATAATCATAATAATGTTAATTACTAAATGACTAATAATAAAATTAATAATTATACATAATATCACCAATCATATAATAACAATAAATTATGAGTAATAAACTCTTAATAGTAAATAAAATGACTAATATTACCATTACTAATAGTAATACAAATTACTTATATGAACATTTATAATACTACTACTACTCCTACTCCTACTACTACTACTACTAATAATAATAATAATAATAATAATAATAACAATCAGAATGATACTACTAATAATTAATAATAACAAATTATTATTCACTATTTATTAATAAAGCATTATTAATATTTATTATACGTAATCAAATTTACCAACATTAACACTAATATAATTAATGATATTATGGCGTTAATAAAAAAATTAATAATTAAACAAAAAAATAAAATATAATAATAATAAATATTCTTATTCTTATTATAATTTTTTTTATTATTATTATTATGACTTTCTTTGGTATTTGACCATAGGGTGATTTTTTTAGACACGTGTACATGGCACTACTAAGACTTTAGTCTCTCTCTCTCTCTCTCTCTCTCTCTCTACACACACACACACACACTATATATATATATATATATATATATATATATATATATATATATATATATATATATATATATATATATATATATATATAATAAAGATATATATTATATGTATATTCTCCGGCCACGGGTGGAGTGTCTGGAGTGCTAGTTTGTTGGCTATCTGGGCTGCTAGCTAGGTGAGTGAAGCTAAATTAGCGATTAGCATGTACCATTAAATTGGCCAAATATACTGCACTAAACTAGCAGGTAGGTGTTCATTCTGTCCCCTGTGTATGTATTTTATATTGTGATTAGTGTATTTAGCCACAGTGTTGTTGAAACTCGCCTACATGAGCGGTTGCTATGGCTTCCGAATAGGTAACTAGGCGCTAGCATAGCTTAGCTTAGCTTAGCGTGCGGGTTTGTTTACGTTTTCGTGGTTCACAAAATGGCGGCCATTCCCTTCTCTAGGTCAGAGGTCAGAGGTCACGAGGTACAGCGAATTTGATGTGTAGTTTATTAATGTAATTGCATTAAATTATCTTTTTACGGGGCAAAGTTTAACTGCAATGTCCATTCCCCCACTCTCTAAAAATCTACCGTTTGTGGATATTTGGTTTTCCTTAAATGGCCGCCATTTTGCGTAATTCTGCTCGCTAAATATTGCTTACACAAGTTAAGAGTTACTAAACGTTGAAGCAATACATGTTTTTTGGCCGTGCTTTTAATTTCTAACTATTTTGGATAGAAGAAAGAAATACATTTTTGGAGCTAAGGTTAAAGGCAAGATTTAAACCGCTACTCTCTGACAAGTGAACCAAGTCTTTAGGACACATTTAAATATTTCATCATTGGTATACTTGACTTGAGTCCTAAGAAATAATTAAATCTTTACTAATTATGTCATTGGCGTTCTGTCCAATTGTTAAGGTGTATTTTAAGGTGTGTTAATATGTGTAATAATAATTATAACATGAATAATGTTAATTTGTTGTGTATATATATATAGTTATATATGAGTTATTTATTTATTTAATGCTATCTCTATGGAAGGTTGAAATAGGTTTAATGTACTGATCTTGTTTTTTGGTGGAGCTTGCAGCCCATCTGCTGGTCGAATGCAGACACTGCAAAGAATTATGAATGAGTGGGTGAGAAAGCAAATCTTTTTACCTGTTTTGAAATGTTTTATTTGTTTACATGAATTTGGATTAGGGGGGCCACATATGGTGGTCTAATACTGTTATTTCACATGGATCAGGAGAAATTTTCACTGAACCAAATATCTTATGTGTAGAGTGAGTGAAAAGGATTGGGGCATAGTGCGAATTATTGACATGAATTCGAATAATAACAAATATTTTATTTGAGTTGTCAATTATTTACAAAGCCCAGCACAATTTTTGAAGTACTTTAGAGGTACACATTAGTAGAAGTTTAATGAACTCTGTAATTGAGTACACTTAGTTTGACGAATACACTTGAAAACTCTTTTCTATTTGATAAAACATACATGAGACACAGTAATCGTGCTTCGTGTGTTCCACAATTTGGATTTCACAAGGCATATTATTGTCCATGAGAAGACAGGCTTTCTCTGAGAAACCTACTTACTCACTACTACTACTACTACTACTACTACTACTACTACTACTACTAATAATAATAATAATAATAATAATAATGATTATTATTATTATTATTATTATTATTATTATTATTATTATTATTATTATTATTATTATTATTATGGTAGTTGTTGTTGTTGTATCTTGCAAGATGTTTTTCCCCCCCTTCCATTTGCAAAAGTTGCCCACTGGTGATCCACTAAGCAGTACATATGTTAAGGCATTTCATTTGTTGTATTATTTCTTTTTTGTTTGGGTACATTTGAAGGGACAAAATGAAACAGAAAACAAATGAAACTAACACAAATAAATATATTATAATGTATATACATAAAATAATATATATATAAAACACATAAGACATAGAAAAAGAAACTAAAAGATATATGTGAAATGATATGAAATTATATGTATGTTCATGTATTTATTATTATATGTGTGTGGATGTGTGTGTGAGAGTGAGCTTGTGTATATCCATAATATGCTATAATTGATGTTTACCTTTTTTCTCTTTTCCAACCACTTCCTTCAACGTGTCCCAGCATTTATTTTGTATGCATGAAAAGATATTAATATTAAGACATTTTAAACATAATAAATGTATTAATAATTTTATGTAATGCTATCTCCATGTAACATTGACATAGGTTTAATGTACTGATCTTGTAAATTGTTGTTTTGTCTTTGTTTGTGTGTGGTTTGACAGACAGTTCTAAGGGAGATGTTTTTTGGTGGAGCTTGGAGTCCATCTGCTGGTCGAAGGAATACACTGCAGAGATTTATGAATGAGTGAGTGAGAATACAAATCTTTTGACCTGTTTTGAAATTTTATTTGTTTACATGAATTTGGATTACGAGGGCCACATATGGTTGTCTAATTGTGTTAGTTCACATGGATCAAGAGAGTTTTTAACTGCAATATTATATGTGTAGCGAAGTGAGCGAAATGGCTCGGGTCTGAGAGGGAATGACGGATTGAAATTCAAATATTAACAACTATTTAATTTGAGTTGTAATGTATTTGCTACTCCCAGCACCATTTATGAAGTACTTTAGAGGTACGCATTAGTAGACGTTTAGTGAACTCCGTAATTGAGTACACTTAGTTTGGCGAATACACTTTAACAAATAGCTTATATTTGATCAAACATGCATGAGACACAGTAATCGTGCTTCGTGTGTGCCACATTTTGGATTTCACACGGCAGATTATTATCCATGAGAAGACAGGCTGTCTCTGAGAAACATACTTACTCACTACTACTACTACTAATACTACTAATAAATATTATTATTATTATGGTTATTTATTCGACTGTTCCAACACTCTGTGATTTAGAGCTTATTGTGTTACATTACGACAGGTTTCTGACCCATAGTTTATTTCAAGAGATGGCCTACAAATGTGTACTTTTCATCACATTCACAATTTGATTAGGGCATTTGTCTTTTATATATTATCATATAAAGATAATAGAATGAGATTCCTTTATTCAGTTGGTTAACACGATCCGCATATATGGCTACAACTTTATAATAAAGAGCAGAGGATCTTGCCCCCTTCCATTTGCAAATGTTGCCCACTGATGATCCACTAAGCCTGAAATATGTTAAAGCAGGATTTTTTGCCGTGTTATTTTTTGTTGTAGGAAATTTGAAGGGACAATACGAAACATAAACCAAAAAAAAACATAACAAGAATAACTCTAATAAAATGTATATACCTAAAATAATCTATATCTATATATATATATATATATATATATATATATATATATATATAAACCAGAAAAGAAATAGAAAAATGAACAAGAAAAGATTATACACAGCTCCTATGATAGAACCCAAAACATGATTCATTCCGCCCTAGTATTTTTGATTGACAAAACATACTAAATATATGTATACATTTCTTTAATGCTATCTCCATGTAACATTGAAATAGGTTTAATGTACTGATCTTGTAAATTGTTGTTTTGTCTCTGTTTGTGTGTGGTTTGACAGACAATTCTAGGGGAGGTGTTTTTTGGGTGGAGCTTGGAGTCCATCTGCTGGTCGAAGGAATACACTGCAGAGATTTGTAAATGAGTGAGTGGGAATACAAATCTTTCTACCTGCTTTTGTAATGTTTTATTTGTTTACATGATTTTGGATTATGAGGGCCACATATGGTTGTGTAGTAGTGTTCATTTCTTATGGATCAAGAGGGTTATTATTAACTGATATAATTATTTTATGTGTAAAGTGAGAAAAAAGGATTGGAGCATATTCCGAAAGATTGTTAGAAAATAAATCAACCTCCCAGCACAATTTTCAAAGTACTTCCGAAGTACACATTAGTAGAAGTTTAATGAACTCCGTAAATACATACACCTAGTTTGACGAATGCACTTTACAAAATGGCTTATATTTGATAAAACGTACATGATACACATTAATCGTCCTTTTTGTGGTCCACACGTTGAATTTCTCAAGGATTATTATTATTAATATTTTTATTAGATTTATTTACTTTTTGTTTTATTGAGTATTTGGGTTTGTACTGCTACTACATGTCTCTTGAGCGATAACACTGGGATTTAGAGATGATGTATTGATATATATTACGACAATATTTATTAAGCTTTTTATTTTTTGGCTGAATATAGGCTTTGTACAACACTCAAACCAACTACTAAAACCAACAAATGAACAAACACACAGCGAAATGTTTTTGTACGTTGCCCTCCGTTTGTTTGGTGAGGGGAAAATATTCAAATGTCCCACGCGGTTCAGTGCTTCATAAAGTCGGTCTGGCAATATGTAATATTCAGCATTCATTGGTGTAAGATATCTACAGTTATTACTTTCAAGCAGATACGGTTTATAATCAGTCTTTCTGTAGCGCTCTAGCGTGCGGGGGCGGTGCGGACGGCCTCACCGCGAGGGGCCACCCAGCTGCTTTGTACTGGGCTCCGCCTCTCTGTCTTCAACTAGGTCCGGTAGAGTAGAATATCAGGCGCCGGCCGGCCGCTCTAACTTCATTCTTTCTCTTCTCGTCGACAGGGAGCAAGAGCAGCAACGATGTCCGGCCGAGGAAAAGGAGGCAAGGGGCTCGGGAAAGGAGGCGCCAAGCGTCACCGCAAAGTTCTTCGCGATAACATCCAGGGCATCACCAAGCCCGCTATCCGCCGTCTTGCGCGTCGTGGTGGCGTCAAGCGTATCTCCGGTCTGATCTACGAGGAGACCCGCGGTGTGCTGAAAGTGTTCCTGGAGAACGTGATCAGAGACGCCGTCACCTACACCGAGCACGCCAAGAGAAAGACCGTCACCGCCATGGATGTGGTGTACGCCCTGAAACGCCAGGGACGCACTCTTTACGGATTCGGAGGTTAAACGCTCGTCTAGAACAACGCAAACAACAACGGCTCTTTTAAGAGCCACCCACAAATCCACCCAAAGACAAGTTTTCCGTGTTTGAATAAGATACAGTAGTTGAATAACACTAAATTTCCCTATATAAAACGTCCCACTGCCCGTGAATTAGCAGATAAAGTGTGGAAATGCACTATGAAAGATATATTTAAGGATATCAGTATTATTGTGTGTGTGTGTGTGTGTACGCTATATATTTATAGATAATTTATACATATATGCCTACCAGTGTGTGTGTGTGTGTGTGTATATGTATACGCACGTGTGTTATTAAAGAATAGATTTTCATCATATAAATATCCGAGTCTGGGAATAAGAAGCGTCAGCGTAAAGTCAATTATTGTATGAGTTTTAGGTAGTTTTAGAGGACCGCCGTAGGATCTCCCGGCCATTCAACTGAACCAGACATTAGTTTACACGAAGGCAAAGTGATGAATAAACATACAGGCGCGCGTTTGTGCGCGCTCTCAAAGCGCATATGTCTTTATTTGTCCGCTTCTAAGCTAACGCATACGAAGCGTCAATTTTTACAAGGTATAAAACGGTCTTAAACTTAGTACACTTAGTCCTACACGGGGGCCGTCGCCTTCGCCGCTGTGTGCGCGGGAAGGCACACAAAGAGCAGGCTGCAGCAGCGGGTGGAGGGTGGAGGGTGGATGGGGTTGGGGGGGGGAGGGGGGAGGGGGGGAGGGGGGGAGGGGTATTACAGTGGAGCGAGCTGTGTTTGTCCAATGGTGGTTTGACGGCATTCGAAAGGCGTGACTCATGTTAATTAGACTAGCAGAGTGTAAATAACGTGGGGGTTAGTCGCCTCCCCCTCATTCTTCAGTCTAACTCGAAGACGAGCAGGATGCCTGAGCCAGCAAAGTCCGCCCCGAAGAAGGGCTCCAAGAAGGCCGTCACCAAGACCGCCGGCAAGGGAGGCAAGAAGCGCAGAAAGTCCAGGAAGGAGAGCTATGCCATCTACGTCTACAAGGTGCTGAAGCAGGTCCACCCCGACACCGGAATCTCCTCAAAGGCGATGGGTATCATGAACTCCTTCGTGAACGACATCTTCGAGCGCATCGCCGGTGAGTCTTCCCGCCTGGCTCACTACAACAAGCGTTCCACCATCACCTCCAGGGAGATCCAGACCGCCGTGCGCCTGCTTCTGCCCGGCGAGCTGGCCAAGCACGCCGTCTCCGAGGGAACAAAGGCCGTCACCAAGTACACCAGCTCCAAGTAAAGAGCGAACCCGCTCCGATCAAACCCAACGGCTCTTTTAAGAGCCACCCACGTTTTCCACTAAAGAGCAGCGTTCCGTGTCCCTTTTCTAATGTGTTTTAAAAAAAACACACACATTAAGTATTCATATACGTAGTGTGTGTGTGTGTGTGTGTGTGTATTGTAGTGAATGTGTATATTTATATGTATAAAAATAATAAATAAAATTGTGAACACACAATATATAGATATATATATATGTATATAGATATATATAGATATATATGTATATAGATATATGTGTATATATATATGTATATAGATATATGTGTGTATATATATATATATATATATATATATATATATACACGTATATATATATACGTATATATATATATATATAGATATATGTATATGTATATAGATATATGTATCTGTATATAGATATATGTATATGTATATAGATATATATATGTATATATATATAGATATGTGTATATATATATATATACGTATATATACGTATATATATATATATATATATATATATATATATATATATATATATATATATAGATATATGTATATGTATATAGATATATGTATCTGTATATAGATATATGTATATGTATATAGATATATATGTATATATATATATAGATATAGATATATAGATAGAAGAAATGGAAGGCGCATGATTCCCCATTATGTGCTGGGCTAAGCAGTGACTAGTGACACTAGTGACCAGTACATAGGTGGTCAATAAATCACACAAATAGTACATAAGAGGTGGTACAGCACAAAGTGTGTTTAAGAGATTATGCTATTCATGGGGAAGTGACATATTGCACAACGTCTATGCCTAGAGGAGATAAAAGTACACATATGTATGTACACATTTGCCACGTGCAAAGTGCTATAATTACTATAGCGCTAGATTATTATAGTGCTATAATTAAAGAACAGTTGAGCTTACCTATTAGTAACACAATCCCAATGATAAGCGTGTAACTGCTCTGCCCTATGACACATACTGTGACAAACTCTGTTGTAATTTGTTTCAAGAAAATACAGCCAATGAATCTAGAAATACACCAAAACTAGCTCCTAGTGAGCTGCATATAAACATGTGATTAGAAATCATATGTCGCTATGAATGATTAATGTTAAATGTAACCTATTTGTGGTGTTACTAACTTTTTCCTGCATCCATAAACAGAAAATAGACACACAAAACACACCCTACACGACTGTTGGTCCAACATCTGAGCTTCCACACCTGATGCTGCTAACGAGAGCCGCGTGTGAACGATAGAGCCAGGTGTGCTTCGTCTTACAAAGGCATAAATAAGCCCCCTCCCAGGTCAGCAAGCGAGACCCCAATTTTGGCGTCATGTTTGTCTTAACAGGCAGCAAGTAGAACCAGATCAGGGTAGTAAAGCAACACGCTTACTGTTTGGAGTAGAAATTTAGCTTATTATGCTGCTGCACACAGCTAGGCCTCAGAGTTCTACAGGTGCTGGTGGTTTAGGTATATTGATAAGTTAGGCCTCAGTTATGTAGTGTTTCTGCAGTGTTTTTAGGTCTATTTATATGTTAGGCCTGAGTAGTATAGTGCTTCTGCAGTGTTTTTAGGTATATTGATAAGTTAGGCATCAGTTATGTAGTGCTGCTGCAGCATTTTCAGGTATATTTATATGTTAGGTCTCATAAATATACCTGCACACACTGCAGCAGCACTACATTACTATGTTACGCCTGAGTATCATAGTGCTGCTTCAGTGTGTGCAGGTATATTTCTACGTTAGGCCTGTCTGTCATAGTGTTGCTGCAGCGTGTGCAGGTGTATTTAGAAGCTAGGCCTCAGTTCATCGGGTGCTGGTGGAATGCGTACGTGTAAGAGCCGCAGCTAGCCAACAAGGTTCTACAGCAGGTAGAGTGAGCGCGCAGGTAAAAGTAGGCACTAGGCCTCAGTGTTACAGTGCTGCTTCAGTGTGTTCAGGTTAATTTAGGAGCTAGGCCTCAGTAATAGGGTGCTGCTGCAGTGTTTTTTTCGTTATATTTATATGTTAGGCCTCAGTAGTATATACCTGCACACACTGCAGCAGCACTATAAGTTAGGGCTGAGTATCATAGTGCTGCTGCAGTGTGTGCAGGTACATTTAGGTGCTAGGCCTCAGTTATGTAGTGCTGCCGCAGAGTTTTCATGTCTATTTATATGTTAGGCCTGAGCAATATAGTGCTTCTGCAGCGTTTTTAGGTATATTGATTTGTTAGGCCTCAGTATTGTAGTGCTGCTTCAGTGTGTGCAGGTACATTTAGGAGCTAGGCCTCATAAATATACCCCCAAAAAAAACACTGCAGCAGCACCATTTTACTATGTTATGCCTCAGTAGTATATACCTGCACACACTGCAGCAGCACAAAGTTAGGGCTGAGTATCATAGTGCTGCTGCAGTGTGTGCAGGTACATTTAGGAGCTAGGCCTCAGTAATGTAGTGCTGCCGCAGCGTTTTTAAGTATCTTGATAAGTAAGGCCTCAGTTATGTAGTGCTGCCGCAGTGTTTTCTGGTCTATTTCTAAGTAAGGCCTCAGTAATGTAGTGCTGCTGCAGTGTTTTTAGGTATCTTGATAAGTAAGGCCTCAGTTATGTAGTGGTTCTGCAGAGTTTTTAGGTATATTGATTTGTTAGGCCTCAGTATTATAGTGCTGCTGCAGTGTGTGCAGGTACATTTAGGAGCTAGGCCTCAGTAATATAGTGCTTCTGCAGCGTATTTAGATCTATTTATATGTTAGGCCTGAGCAATATAGTGCTTCTGCAGCGTATTTAGGTCTATTTATATGTTAGGCCTGAGCAATATAGTGCTTCTGCAGTGTTTTTCGGTGTCTTGATAAGTTAGGCCTCAGTTATGTAGTGCTGCTGCAGCGTGTGCAGGTGTATTTAGAAGCTAGGCCTCAGAGTTCTACGGGTGCTTGTGGAATGCGTACGCGTAAGAGCCGCAGCTAGGCAACGAGGTTCTACAGCAGGTAGAGTGAGCGCGCAGGTAAAAGTAGGCACTAGGCCTCAGTATTATAGTGCTGCTGCAGTGTTTTTTTTTTAGTTATATTTATATGTTATGCCTCAGTAGTATATACCTGCACACACTGCAGCAGCACTATAAGTTAGGGCTGAGTATCATAGTGCTGCTGCAGTGTGTGCAGGTACATTTAGGAGCTAGGCCTCATAAATATACCAAAAAAAAACACTGCAGCAGCACCATTTTACTATGTTATGCCTCAGTAGAATATACCTGCACACACTGCAGCAGCACTAAGTTAGGGCTGAGTATCATAGTGCTGCTGCAGTGTGTGCAGGTACATTTAGGAGCTAGGCCTCAGTAATGTAGTGCTGCTGCAGTGTTTTTAAGTATCTTGATAAGTAAGGCCTCAGTAATGTAGTGCTGCTGCAGTGTTTTTAGGTATCTTGATAAGTAAGGGCTCAGTTATGTAGTGCTGCCGCAGTGTTTTTAGGTATCTTGATAAGTAAGGGCTCAGTTATGTAGTGCTGCCGCAGTGTTTTTAGGTATCTTGATAAGTAAGGGCTCAGTTATGTAGTGCTGCCGCAGTGTTTTTAGGTATCTTGATAAGTAAGGCCTCAGTTATGTAGTGGTTCTGCAGAGTTTTCATGTCTGTTTATATGTTAGGCCTGAGCAATATAGTGCTTCTGCAGCGTTTTTAGGTATATTGATTTGTTAGGCCTCAGTATTATAGTGCTGATTCAGTGTGTGCAGGTACATTTAGGAGCTAGGCCTCATATAAATAACAAAAAAAAACACTGCAGAGCACCATTTTACTATGTTATGCCTCAGTAGAATATACCTGCACACACTGCAGCAGCACTATAAGTTAGGGCTGAGTATCATAGGGCTGCTGCAGTGTGTGCAGGTACATTTAGGAGCTAGGCCTCAGTAATGTAGTGCTGCCGCAGTGTTTTCAGGTCTATTTAGATGTTAGCCCTGAGCAATATAGTGCTTCTGCAGCGTATTTAGGTCTATTTATATGTTAGGCCTGAGCAATATAGTGCTTCTGCAGTGTTTTTCGGTGTATTTAGAAGCTAGGCCTCAGAGTTCTACGGGTGCTTGTGGAACGCGTACGCGTAAGAGCCGCAGCTAGGCAACGAGGTTCTACAGCAGGTAGAGTGAGCGCGCAGGTAAAAGTAGGCACTAGGCCTCAGTGTTACAGTGCTGCTGCGGTGTGTTCAGGTAAAGTTAGGAGTTAGGCCTCAGTATTGCAGCGCTCGTGGAGTGTGAATTTAGCCGCTAGGCCTCAGCCTTCCGATTGACAGAATGTTCATGTAGGCCTTTACCTACTGCTATATTTGGATCTATTAAAAATGTTACCACAATAAAAGTGTGGCCTCACGCTCTTTTTTTTTTCTTCTGTATTAGGGTTCTGGGCGGTTGGGGTTGCAATGAATTAGTGTTATAGGGGATTAGGGTTGTAATAAATTAGAGTTAGGGTTGTAATAAATTAGGGTTATGGGGCTTAGGGTTACAATATATTAGGGTTATGGGGCTTAGGGTTAGAATATGTTAAGGTTATGGGGCTTAGGGTTAGAATATATTAGGGTTAGAATATGTTAGGGTTATGGGGCTTAGGGTTAGAATATGTTAGGGTTATGGTGCTTAGGGTTAGAATATATTAGGGTTAGAATATGTTAGGGTTATGGGGCTTAGGGTTAGAATATATTAGGGTTATGGGGCTTAGGGTTAGAATATGTTAGGGTTAGGGTGCTTAGGGTTAGAATATATTAGGGTTGAGGGGCTTAGGGTTAGAATATGTTAGGGTTAGGAGGTTTAGAGTTAGAATAAATTAGGGTTGGGGGGTCTTAGGGCTGGTGGAGGGCCGGTGTTTGGGGGAATTAGGGCTCGTTACCGGAGCGCCGAGTCGATTCAGGTGCGCCTAACGAGCCGCGCCCGGAGCCCGGGACCCACAAGAGCCGAGCGCTCCACGAGGAGCGCCGATCCGAGTGCGGGGCGCCGGCGACGAAGACCAGGCGGCGACAAAGACGCGTGGGAGTCGACTGCGGGAGTCGTCCATTCGCGCAACACACCGCGCGCGCACTGTGCTTTACGCACTCCACAAGGGCGCCCCGCAACACCAGCTAAACTACGCACACGCGCCTCACACACCCGACACGCTCTCGCCCACACTCTCCTCCGACGACACCCACGCCGTTCGCCCCGCTCGCGATACCCTTTCACGACATTATTACACGATAAGCACGCCAAATGCGCCGTTGCCCGTTCGGAGCGCGGCCGGCTCGGCGCGCTTCGAGGAGCGCCGCGAGAAAGGCGCCGTCCGCACGCCGCCCTTTCCGCCTTCACGACACGCGAGGGGGCCTCTCGGAGGCGGGAGAGTGCTTTAACGCTCGCCAGGTTGGCCACGCGCGCGGATTTCGTGCGAGAAACGCGGCGAGAAAACACAACGCGAGCCTGCAGCTGCGCCACGGCTGCACAGCACCGGCCGGGTTGAGTCTACAACGTTCTCATGCGGCGCTTAAGGGCCGCCCCCCTCGCCGCTGAGGGAGGTTCCACAGAACGCTACAGCAGCAGACACACAGTGCTCGCTCCAGCACGCAGCAAAGCAGAACGATGGCAGAAGTCGCTCCCGCCCCAGCCGCCTCGGCGCCCGCCAAGGCCCCCAAGAAGAAGGCGGCCGCCCGCCCCAAGAAGGCCGGCCCCAGCGTCGGCGAGCTTATCGTCAAGGCCGTCTCGGCATCCAAGGAGAGGAGCGGCGTGTCCCTCGCCGCCCTGAAGAAAGCCCTGGCTGCCGGCGGCTACGACGTGGAGAAGAACAACTCTCGCGTTAAGATCGCCGTCAAGAGCCTCGTCACCAAGGGCACTCTGGTGCAGACCAAAGGCACCGGCGCGTCGGGCTCTTTCAAGCTCAACAAGAAGCAGGCCGAGGCCAAGAAGAAGCCGGCCAAGAAGGCTGCTCCTAAAGCCAAGAAGCCCGCCGCCAAGAAACCGGCTGCCGCGAAAAAGCCCAAGAAGGTAGCGGCGAAGAAGCCCGCCGCGGCCAAGAAGTCTCCCAAAAAGGCCAAGAAACCCGCAGCGGCTGCGAAGAAGGCAACCAAGAGCCCCAAGAAGGCGAAGAAGCCGGCGGCTCCCAAGAAAGCCACCAAGAGCCCAAAGAAAGCCAAGGCTGTCAAGCCCAAAGCGGCCAAGCCCAAGGCGGCGAAGCCCAAGAAGGCTGCCCCCAAGAAGAAGTAAACGGTGCCGTTTACCTTCATGTTTTGTTCCTCTCTAACAACGGCTCTTTTAAGAGCCACCCACAGTTTCGTTTCAAAGAGCTTCCTTTGCTATAAACACGTACATATATGTATTCAAAGCATATAACAGTGTCTAATGTGTATGGCGTATGACACTATTTATCGTTGTATGATCATCATTTTAACATACAAATACGGCTCCCATATAAGTAGCTGTCATAGCACAACCACAGCCACTGTAGGTATTCGTTTCATTAGTTTGTTTATTAGGTTATTTCTTTTCGTTTACAACTTTAGATTTATTTGAGCGGGAAGGCATAAGTCTCTGTCTGCAGCAGTAGGTCTCTGTCTCACACACACACAAAGCAGGCAGCACGAGGAGGAGGGGGAGGTGGGGGCCCAAAGCGAGCAGCGGAGGGCGGGCGCTGGCGTTGGACGGCGGACACGCGATTGGCTGTCTCAGCGCCAAGCGTTTACACTGCACGAGGAGGAGGGGGGAGGAGGCTGCACGAGGAGGAGGGGGGAGCGGCCGCTAGAGTTCGACGGCGGGGACGCTATTGGCTGTTGCTGCGCGAAGCTTGCAGCCAATAGGAACGTAGGCGCTTTTGCTTTATCAACAGCGCCCGGGAGCCTTCTCGCTTTATTTCAGCTTTGTTCAGCGAACACATCTGACCTGCATCATGAGCGGAAGAGGCAAAACCGGCGGCAAGGCTAGGGCCAAGGCCAAGACTCGCTCTTCCCGCGCTGGGCTGCAGTTCCCCGTGGGCCGTGTGCACAGGCTCCTGCGCAAAGGAAACTACGCAGAGCGTGTTGGCGCCGGTGCCCCCGTCTACCTTGCCGCCGTGCTGGAGTATCTTACCGCTGAGATTCTCGAGTTGGCCGGCAACGCCGCCCGCGACAACAAGAAGACTCGTATCATCCCCCGTCATCTGCAGCTGGCTGTTCGCAACGACGAGGAGTTGAACAAACTGCTCGGAGGAGTTACCATTGCCCAGGGTGGTGTGCTGCCCAACATTCAGGCTGTGCTTCTCCCCAAGAAGACCGAGAAGGCGGTCAAGGCCAAGTAAATCTCCGCTTCTTTGTCCATACCCAAAGGCTCTTTTAAGAGCCACCCAACTCTACTCAAAAAGTGCTACGTTTCCTCACCAGTAACACAACACGCAGTACATGTAATACACGCAAAATACGTGTAGTGCATATTCTATGAATTCCTTTATCACGTTACGTGATAAAGGAATAAACTAAAATGAAAATAGTATATATAACGCGATGTGTGTCTATATTTATATATATATATAGATATGGATATAGATATATATATATATAGATATATATATAGATATAGATATATATAGATATATATAGATATACACATACATGCACACACTATTATGCTTTTGATCAATGAGTAAAAGCACTAAAACAATTGACAAGATAAATATTTACAAGCTGAAAATACCTAGATATATACACACGGGTGGGTATTATGTTCGTGTGTGCGGAGATAAGTATTGTTGAATAAACAAATGAGAGCGATCAACCTGCATTGCGTTTAGTGTACATAAAACCAGGCTGGACAGCAGTAAGCCGCCACTGTGTTCTAACAGCAGTATTTTGCGGTTCGGAATGACGGCCAATAGCGCGCAAGCTCGATTTTGAAGACGCCCTATCAGACGCTGGCAGCTCCGACACGTCCAATCGGCGACGAGCGGCTCTAAAGCTTAAAAGGGCCGTGAGGAGGCGAGGGAGCGTTATTCTCTTTCAAGAGTTCAGCGCCATGGCAAGAACGAAGCAGACCGCCCGCAAGTCCACCGGTGGCAAGGCCCCGAGGAAGCAGCTGGCCACCAAGGCAGCCCGCAAGAGCGCCCCGGCTACCGGCGGCGTGAAGAAGCCTCACCGTTACAGGCCCGGCACCGTCGCTCTGAGAGAGATCCGTCGCTACCAGAAATCCACTGAGCTGTTGATCCGCAAGCTGCCCTTCCAGCGCCTGGTGCGTGAGATCGCTCAGGACTTCAAGACCGATCTGCGCTTCCAGAGCTCCGCCGTCATGGCTCTGCAGGAGGCAAGCGAGGCGTACTTGGTGGGTCTGTTTGAAGACACTAACCTGTGCGCCATCCACGCCAAGAGAGTCACCATTATGCCTAAGGACATCCAGCTGGCCCGCCGTATCCGCGGAGAGCGCGCTTAAACGGAGCGCTTTGACGTTTTCCCTTAATACCCAACGGCTCTTTTAAGAGCCACCTACCTGTGTCTGTGCCAAAAGAGTTGTTTTTCTACATGCGTTTTATATGCATTTATATATATTATATTTATTATATAAAATTATACATTGTTTTGAGTACACTTAGTACTACTTTTGCATACAACATTCATATATAATATATATATATATATATATATATGTATATATATATATATATATATATATATATATATATATATATATATATGTATATATATGTATATATTATATTCTGTGTATTATATATATTATATTATATGCGTGTGTGTATGTATGTATATATATGTGTATATATATATATATATATATATATATATAATATATATATGTATGTATACATATATATATAATATATATGTATGTATACATACATATATTATATATATGTATGTATACATACACACATGCATATAATATATATAATTTATACATTGTTTTGAGTACACTTAGTACTACTTTTTCATACAACATTCATATATATATATATATGAATGTTGTATGAAAAAGTAGTACTAAGTGTACTCAAAACAATGTATACATTTAACATAACGTACATTTTATCAATATTTCGCGCCTTTTTAATAGCCAGCAATTACTAGAGCTTACTGCAATGGCTAAATACATAGAAACACACAAGCACAAGATTTATGAGCACATTATTGGTGAAATAATAGAGAAAGGCATCTATATATATATTATGTGTGTGTGCGTGAGTACTGAGGGAACTGCTGCATGTAACACTGATGGAGCTTGGATGCCACCGTGTGGTTCAACTGCACCATTGCATGCACTGTTATAAGTTGCAAGAGTTCTGTTATAAGTGTGTGTGTGGTGACATAAATTGAACTCTTCTTACTGAAAAAGGCATTGTTTCACTACACGGCGGCATCCATCAGTGTTACATGTGCAATGTAATATATACACACACATTGATATACTCGGTAATATTGTCATATTCTCTCTAGATATTAATATATACCTAGCTACATATATATATATATATATATATATATATATATATATATATATATATATATATATATATATATATCGTGAGGTTTACTTAATGTATAGATTATGGACGTATCATAAGACTTACAATATATTTATATACGCATGTTTTCATGTTTTAAGAGCTCTCTCTCTCTCTCTCTCTCTCTCTCTCTCTCTGTATATATATCTAAAAAATATATAGAAACGTTTTATATATTGTTCATATATACACATATATATGTGTTTGTGTGTGTGTGTTGTTAAACAGCGCAATTGCATTGATGAGGCTTAGTACCTTTTCATATGGACATGGAACATAAGACTTACTTCACTTTGTATATATAAGTGTATGTTGAGCTGACTACTTCACGTTTTAAGAGTTTGGATGCCACCATGTGGTTAAAGTTCTGTATTGCATTGCTCAAGAATATATCTATATAATTCTTGAGCATATATATTTATTGTTTTTTTCCTTTTTTTATGGAAAGAAAATTAGACATTCATGCAAACACACGCACACATATATATTGAGGCAATGTGTCTTTGCAATGTTTGAGCATATCTTGTGGCTGTGTATGAGACTATGTCCAAAACCACATTGACTCGTAAATATAAAGGAAAAATCAAATGTAGATATCCCATTTAAACTTTTTATTTGGAATTATTTATTGGGTCCAGGAGATGGCAGCAACGTCACATTCCTTAAATTACATCTTCTCTCTAATTGCAGGGCAAATATTATATGTAATACAGATAAACTTTGTGGAAAGGTCCAAATTGGCTTGACTCTGGTTTTTCATCTTACTATTGGTAATAATCAATCTAATCAATCTATATTTTCCTGGGACAATATACAATTACCTTTAATACATGTAAATAAATGAAAATAGTAATACTACTACTTGTAATGATGATGATGATGATGATAATAATAATCATAATAATGTTAATTACTAAATGACTAATAATAAAATTAATAATTATACATAATATCACCAATCATATAATAACAATAAATTATGAGTAATAAACTCTTAATAGTAAATAAAATGACTAATATTACCATTACTAATAGTAATACAAATTACTTATATGAACATTTATAATACTACTACTACTCCTACTCCTACTACTACTACTACTAATAATAATAATAATAATAATAATAATAACAATCAGAATGATACTACTAATAATTAATAATAACAAATTATTATTCACTATTTATTAATAAAGCATTATTAATATTTATTATACGTAATCAAATTTACCAACATTAACACTAATATAATTAATGATATTATGGCGTTAATAAAAAAATTAATAATTAAACAAAAAAATAAAATATAATAATAATAAATATTCTTATTCTTATTATAATTTTTTTTATTATTATTATTATGACTTTCTTTGGTATTTGACCATAGGGTGATTTTTTTAGACACGTGTACATGGCACTACTAAGACTTTAGTCTCTCTCTCTCTCTCTCTCTCTCTCTCTACACACACACACACACACTATATATATATATATATATATATATATATATATATATATATATATATATATATATATATATATATATATATATATATATAATAAAGATATATATTATATGTATATTCTCCGGCCACGGGTGGAGTGTCTGGAGTGCTAGTTTGTTGGCTATCTGGGCTGCTAGCTAGGTGAGTGAAGCTAAATTAGCGATTAGCATGTACCATTAAATTGGCCAAATATACTGCACTAAACTAGCAGGTAGGTGTTCATTCTGTCCCCTGTGTATGTATTTTATATTGTGATTAGTGTATTTAGCCACAGTGTTGTTGAAACTCGCCTACATGAGCGGTTGCTATGGCTTCCGAATAGGTAACTAGGCGCTAGCATAGCTTAGCTTAGCTTAGCGTGCGGGTTTGTTTACGTTTTCGTGGTTCACAAAATGGCGGCCATTCCCTTCTCTAGGTCAGAGGTCAGAGGTCACGAGGTACAGCGAATTTGATGTGTAGTTTATTAATGTAATTGCATTAAATTATCTTTTTACGGGGCAAAGTTTAACTGCAATGTCCATTCCCCCACTCTCTAAAAATCTACCGTTTGTGGATATTTGGTTTTCCTTAAATGGCCGCCATTTTGCGTAATTCTGCTCGCTAAATATTGCTTACACAAGTTAAGAGTTACTAAACGTTGAAGCAATACATGTTTTTTGGCCGTGCTTTTAATTTCTAACTATTTTGGATAGAAGAAAGAAATACATTTTTGGAGCTAAGGTTAAAGGCAAGATTTAAACCGCTACTCTCTGACAAGTGAACCAAGTCTTTAGGACACATTTAAATATTTCATCATTGGTATACTTGACTTGAGTCCTAAGAAATAATTAAATCTTTACTAATTATGTCATTGGCGTTCTGTCCAATTGTTAAGGTGTATTTTAAGGTGTGTTAATATGTGTAATAATAATTATAACATGAATAATGTTAATTTGTTGTGTATATATATATAGTTATATATGAGTTATTTATTTATTTAATGCTATCTCTATGGAAGGTTGAAATAGGTTTAATGTACTGATCTTGTTTTTTGGTGGAGCTTGCAGCCCATCTGCTGGTCGAATGCAGACACTGCAAAGAATTATGAATGAGTGGGTGAGAAAGCAAATCTTTTTACCTGTTTTGAAATGTTTTATTTGTTTACATGAATTTGGATTAGGGGGGCCACATATGGTGGTCTAATACTGTTATTTCACATGGATCAGGAGAAATTTTCACTGAACCAAATATCTTATGTGTAGAGTGAGTGAAAAGGATTGGGGCATAGTGCGAATTATTGACATGAATTCGAATAATAACAAATATTTTATTTGAGTTGTCAATTATTTACAAAGCCCAGCACAATTTTTGAAGTACTTTAGAGGTACACATTAGTAGAAGTTTAATGAACTCTGTAATTGAGTACACTTAGTTTTACGAATACACTTGAAAACTCTTTTCTATTTGATAAAACATACATGAGACACAGTAATCGTGCTTCGTGTGTTCCACAATTTGGATTTCACAAGGCATATTATTGTCCATGAGAAGACAGGCTTTCTCTGAGAAACCTACTTACTCACTACTACTACTACTACTACTACTACTACTACTACTACTACTACTACTAATAATAATAATAATAATAATAATAATGATTATTATTATTATTATTATTATTATTATTATTATTATTATTATTATTATTATTATTATGGTAGTTGTTGTTGTTGTATCTTGCAAGATGTTTTTCCCCCCCTTCCATTTGCAAAAGTTGCCCACTGGTGATCCACTAAGCAGTACATATGTTAAGGCATTTCATTTGTTGTATTATTTCTTTTTTGTTTGGGTACATTTGAAGGGACAAAATGAAACAGAAAACAAATGAAACTAACACAAATAAATATATTATAATGTATATACATAAAATAATATATATATAAAACACATAAGACATAGAAAAAGAAACTAAAAGATATATGTGAAATGATATGAAATTATATGTATGTTCATGTATTTATTATTATATGTGTGTGGATGTGTGTGTGAGAGTGAGCTTGTGTATATCCATAATATGCTATAATTGATGTTTACCTTTTTTCTCTTTTCCAACCACTTCCTTCAACGTGTCCCAGCATTTATTTTGTATGCATGAAAAGATATTAATATTAAGACATTTTAAACATAATAAATGTATTAATAATTTTATGTAATGCTATCTCCATGTAACATTGACATAGGTTTAATGTACTGATCTTGTAAATTGTTGTTTTGTCTTTGTTTGTGTGTGGTTTGACAGACAGTTCTAAGGGAGATGTTTTTTGGTGGAGCTTGGAGTCCATCTGCTGGTCGAAGGAATACACTGCAGAGATTTATGAATGAGTGAGTGAGAATACAAATCTTTTGACCTGTTTTGAAATTTTATTTGTTTACATGAATTTGGATTACGAGGGCCACATATGGTTGTCTAATTGTGTTAGTTCACATGGATCAAGAGAGTTTTTAACTGCAATATTATATGTGTAGCGAAGTGAGCGAAATGGCTCGGGTCTGAGAGGGAATGACGGATTGAAATTCAAATATTAACAACTATTTAATTTGAGTTGTAATGTATTTGCTACTCCCAGCACCATTTATGAAGTACTTTAGAGGTACGCATTAGTAGACGTTTAGTGAACTCCGTAATTGAGTACACTTAGTTTGGCGAATACACTTTAACAAATAGCTTATATTTGATCAAACATGCATGAGACACAGTAATCGTGCTTCGTGTGTGCCACATTTTGGATTTCACACGGCAGATTATTATCCATGAGAAGACAGGCTGTCTCTGAGAAACATAC
Source organism: Astyanax mexicanus (assembly GCF_023375975.1). Taxonomy (NCBI): domain Eukaryota; kingdom Metazoa; phylum Chordata; class Actinopteri; order Characiformes; family Acestrorhamphidae; genus Astyanax; species Astyanax mexicanus. Next base: position 11,989,261 of record NC_064432.1, on the reverse strand, counting down.
TTACTCACTACTACTACTACTAATACTACTAATAAATATTATTATTATTATGGTTATTTATTCGACTGTTCCAACACTCTGTGATTTAGAGCTTATTGTGTTACATTACGACAGGTTTCTGACCCATAGTTTATTTCAAGAGATGGCCTACAAATGTGTACTTTTCATCACATTCACAATTTGATTAGGGCATTTGTCTTTTATATATTATCATATAAAGATAATAGAATGAGATTCCTTTATTCAGTTGGTTAACACGATCCGCATATATGGCTACAACTTTATAATAAAGAGCAGAGGATCTTGCCCCCTTCCATTTGCAAATGTTGCCCACTGATGATCCACTAAGCCTGAAATATGTTAAAGCAGGATTTTTTGCCGTGTTATTTTTTGTTGTAGGAAATTTGAAGGGACAATACGAAACATAAACCAAAAAAAAACATAACAAGAATAACTCTAATAAAATGTATATACCTAAAATAATCTATATCTATATATATATATATATATATATATATATATATATATATATATATATATATATATATATATATAAACCAGAAAAGAAATAGAAAAATGAACAAGAAAAGATTATACACAGCTCCTATGATAGAACCCAAAACATGATTCATTCCGCCCTAGTATTTTTGATTGACAAAACATACTAAATATATGTATACATTTCTTTAATGCTATCTCCATGTAACATTGAAATAGGTTTAATGTACTGATCTTGTAAATTGTTGTTTTGTCTCTGTTTGTGTGTGGTTTGACAGACAATTCTAGGGGAGGTGTTTTTTGGGTGGAGCTTGGAGTCCATCTGCTGGTCGAAGGAATACACTGCAGAGATTTGTAAATGAGTGAGTGGGAATACAAATCTTTCTACCTGCTTTTGTAATGTTTTATTTGTTTACATGATTTTGGATTATGAGGGCCACATATGGTTGTGTAGTAGTGTTCATTTCTTATGGATCAAGAGGGTTATTATTAACTGATATAATTATTTTATGTGTAAAGTGAGAAAAAAGGATTGGAGCATATTCCGAAAGATTGTTAGAAAATAAATCAACCTCCCAGCACAATTTTCAAAGTACTTCCGAAGTACACATTAGTAGAAGTTTAATGAACTCCGTAAATACATACACCTAGTTTGACGAATGCACTTTACAAAATGGCTTATATTTGATAAAACGTACATGATACACATTAATCGTCCTTTTTGTGGTCCACACGTTGAATTTCTCAAGGATTATTATTATTAATATTTTTATTAGATTTATTTACTTTTTGTTTTATTGAGTATTTGGGTTTGTACTGCTACTACATGTCTCTTGAGCGATAACACTGGGATTTAGAGATGATGTATTGATATATATTACGACAATATTTATTAAGCTTTTTATTTTTTGGCTGAATATAGGCTTTGTACAACACTCAAACCAACTACTAAAACCAACAAATGAACAAACACACAGCGAAATGTTTTTGTACGTTGCCCTCCGTTTGTTTGGTGAGGGGAAAATATTCAAATGTCCCACGCGGTTCAGTGCTTCATAAAGTCGGTCTGGCAATATGTAATATTCAGCATTCATTGGTGTAAGATATCTACAGTTATTACTTTCAAGCAGATACGGTTTATAATCAGTCTTTCTGTAGCGCTCTAGCGTGCGGGGGCGGTGCGGACGGCCTCACCGCGAGGGGCCACCCAGCTGCTTTGTACTGGGCTCCGCCTCTCTGTCTTCAACTAGGTCCGGTAGAGTAGAATATCAGGCGCCGGCCGGCCGCTCTAACTTCATTCTTTCTCTTCTCGTCGACAGGGAGCAAGAGCAGCAACGATGTCCGGCCGAGGAAAAGGAGGCAAGGGGCTCGGGAAAGGAGGCGCCAAGCGTCACCGCAAAGTTCTTCGCGATAACATCCAGGGCATCACCAAGCCCGCTATCCGCCGTCTTGCGCGTCGTGGTGGCGTCAAGCGTATCTCCGGTCTGATCTACGAGGAGACCCGCGGTGTGCTGAAAGTGTTCCTGGAGAACGTGATCAGAGACGCCGTCACCTACACCGAGCACGCCAAGAGAAAGACCGTCACCGCCATGGATGTGGTGTACGCCCTGAAACGCCAGGGACGCACTCTTTACGGATTCGGAGGTTAAACGCTCGTCTAGAACAACGCAAACAACAACGGCTCTTTTAAGAGCCACCCACAAATCCACCCAAAGACAAGTTTTCCGTGTTTGAATAAGATACAGTAGTTGAATAACACTAAATTTCCCTATATAAAACGTCCCACTGCCCGTGAATTAGCAGATAAAGTGTGGAAATGCACTATGAAAGATATATTTAAGGATATCAGTATTATTGTGTGTGTGTGTGTGTGTACGCTATATATTTATAGATAATTTATACATATATGCCTACCAGTGTGTGTGTGTGTGTGTGTATATGTATACGCACGTGTGTTATTAAAGAATAGATTTTCATCATATAAATATCCGAGTCTGGGAATAAGAAGCGTCAGCGTAAAGTCAATTATTGTATGAGTTTTAGGTAGTTTTAGAGGACCGCCGTAGGATCTCCCGGCCATTCAACTGAACCAGACATTAGTTTACACGAAGGCAAAGTGATGAATAAACATACAGGCGCGCGTTTGTGCGCGCTCTCAAAGCGCATATGTCTTTATTTGTCCGCTTCTAAGCTAACGCATACGAAGCGTCAATTTTTACAAGGTATAAAACGGTCTTAAACTTAGTACACTTAGTCCTACACGGGGGCCGTCGCCTTCGCCGCTGTGTGCGCGGGAAGGCACACAAAGAGCAGGCTGCAGCAGCGGGTGGAGGGTGGAGGGTGGATGGGGTTGGGGGGGGGAGGGGGGAGGGGGGGAGGGGGGGAGGGGTATTACAGTGGAGCGAGCTGTGTTTGTCCAATGGTGGTTTGACGGCATTCGAAAGGCGTGACTCATGTTAATTAGACTAGCAGAGTGTAAATAACGTGGGGGTTAGTCGCCTCCCCCTCATTCTTCAGTCTAACTCGAAGACGAGCAGGATGCCTGAGCCAGCAAAGTCCGCCCCGAAGAAGGGCTCCAAGAAGGCCGTCACCAAGACCGCCGGCAAGGGAGGCAAGAAGCGCAGAAAGTCCAGGAAGGAGAGCTATGCCATCTACGTCTACAAGGTGCTGAAGCAGGTCCACCCCGACACCGGAATCTCCTCAAAGGCGATGGGTATCATGAACTCCTTCGTGAACGACATCTTCGAGCGCATCGCCGGTGAGTCTTCCCGCCTGGCTCACTACAACAAGCGTTCCACCATCACCTCCAGGGAGATCCAGACCGCCGTGCGCCTGCTTCTGCCCGGCGAGCTGGCCAAGCACGCCGTCTCCGAGGGAACAAAGGCCGTCACCAAGTACACCAGCTCCAAGTAAAGAGCGAACCCGCTCCGATCAAACCCAACGGCTCTTTTAAGAGCCACCCACGTTTTCCACTAAAGAGCAGCGTTCCGTGTCCCTTTTCTAATGTGTTTTAAAAAAAACACACACATTAAGTATTCATATACGTAGTGTGTGTGTGTGTGTGTGTGTGTATTGTAGTGAATGTGTATATTTATATGTATAAAAATAATAAATAAAATTGTGAACACACAATATATAGATATATATATATGTATATAGATATATATAGATATATATGTATATAGATATATGTGTATATATATATGTATATAGATATATGTGTGTATATATATATATATATATATATATATATATATACACGTATATATATATACGTATATATATATATATATAGATATATGTATATGTATATAGATATATGTATCTGTATATAGATATATGTATATGTATATAGATATATATATGTATATATATATAGATATGTGTATATATATATATATACGTATATATACGTATATATATATATATATATATATATATATATATATATATATATATATATAGATATATGTATATGTATATAGATATATGTATCTGTATATAGATATATGTATATGTATATAGATATATATGTATATATATATATAGATATAGATATATAGATAGAAGAAATGGAAGGCGCATGATTCCCCATTATGTGCTGGGCTAAGCAGTGACTAGTGACACTAGTGACCAGTACATAGGTGGTCAATAAATCACACAAATAGTACATAAGAGGTGGTACAGCACAAAGTGTGTTTAAGAGATTATGCTATTCATGGGGAAGTGACATATTGCACAACGTCTATGCCTAGAGGAGATAAAAGTACACATATGTATGTACACATTTGCCACGTGCAAAGTGCTATAATTACTATAGCGCTAGATTATTATAGTGCTATAATTAAAGAACAGTTGAGCTTACCTATTAGTAACACAATCCCAATGATAAGCGTGTAACTGCTCTGCCCTATGACACATACTGTGACAAACTCTGTTGTAATTTGTTTCAAGAAAATACAGCCAATGAATCTAGAAATACACCAAAACTAGCTCCTAGTGAGCTGCATATAAACATGTGATTAGAAATCATATGTCGCTATGAATGATTAATGTTAAATGTAACCTATTTGTGGTGTTACTAACTTTTTCCTGCATCCATAAACAGAAAATCAGCTGTAAGACACACAAAACACACCCTACACGACTGTTGGTCCAACATCTGAGCTTCCACACCTGATGCTGCTAACGAGAGCCGCGTGTGAACGATAGAGCCAGGTGTGCTTCGTCTTACAAAGGCATAAATAAGCCCCCTCCCAGGTCAGCAAGCGAGACCCCAATTTTGGCGTCATGTTTGTCTTAACAGGCAGCAAGTAGAACCAGATCAGGGTAGTAAAGCAACACGCTTACTGTTTGGAGTAGAAATTTAGCTTATTATGCTGCTGCACACAGCTAGGCCTCAGAGTTCTACAGGTGCTGGTGGTTTAGGTATATTGATAAGTTAGGCCTCAGTTATGTAGTGTTTCTGCAGTGTTTTTAGGTCTATTTATATGTTAGGCCTGAGTAGTATAGTGCTTCTGCAGTGTTTTTAGGTATATTGATAAGTTAGGCATCAGTTATGTAGTGCTGCTGCAGCATTTTCAGGTATATTTATATGTTAGGTCTCATAAATATACCTGCACACACTGCAGCAGCACTACATTACTATGTTACGCCTGAGTATCATAGTGCTGCTTCAGTGTGTGCAGGTATATTTCTACGTTAGGCCTGTCTGTCATAGTGTTGCTGCAGCGTGTGCAGGTGTATTTAGAAGCTAGGCCTCAGTTCATCGGGTGCTGGTGGAATGCGTACGTGTAAGAGCCGCAGCTAGCCAACAAGGTTCTACAGCAGGTAGAGTGAGCGCGCAGGTAAAAGTAGGCACTAGGCCTCAGTGTTACAGTGCTGCTTCAGTGTGTTCAGGTTAATTTAGGAGCTAGGCCTCAGTAATAGGGTGCTGCTGCAGTGTTTTTTTCGTTATATTTATATGTTAGGCCTCAGTAGTATATACCTGCACACACTGCAGCAGCACTATAAGTTAGGGCTGAGTATCATAGTGCTGCTGCAGTGTGTGCAGGTACATTTAGGTGCTAGGCCTCAGTTATGTAGTGCTGCCGCAGAGTTTTCATGTCTATTTATATGTTAGGCCTGAGCAATATAGTGCTTCTGCAGCGTTTTTAGGTATATTGATTTGTTAGGCCTCAGTATTGTAGTGCTGCTTCAGTGTGTGCAGGTACATTTAGGAGCTAGGCCTCATAAATATACCCCCAAAAAAAACACTGCAGCAGCACCATTTTACTATGTTATGCCTCAGTAGTATATACCTGCACACACTGCAGCAGCACAAAGTTAGGGCTGAGTATCATAGTGCTGCTGCAGTGTGTGCAGGTACATTTAGGAGCTAGGCCTCAGTAATGTAGTGCTGCCGCAGCGTTTTTAAGTATCTTGATAAGTAAGGCCTCAGTTATGTAGTGCTGCCGCAGTGTTTTCTGGTCTATTTCTAAGTAAGGCCTCAGTAATGTAGTGCTGCTGCAGTGTTTTTAGGTATCTTGATAAGTAAGGCCTCAGTTATGTAGTGGTTCTGCAGAGTTTTTAGGTATATTGATTTGTTAGGCCTCAGTATTATAGTGCTGCTGCAGTGTGTGCAGGTACATTTAGGAGCTAGGCCTCAGTAATATAGTGCTTCTGCAGCGTATTTAGATCTATTTATATGTTAGGCCTGAGCAATATAGTGCTTCTGCAGCGTATTTAGGTCTATTTATATGTTAGGCCTGAGCAATATAGTGCTTCTGCAGTGTTTTTCGGTGTCTTGATAAGTTAGGCCTCAGTTATGTAGTGCTGCTGCAGCGTGTGCAGGTGTATTTAGAAGCTAGGCCTCAGAGTTCTACGGGTGCTTGTGGAATGCGTACGCGTAAGAGCCGCAGCTAGGCAACGAGGTTCTACAGCAGGTAGAGTGAGCGCGCAGGTAAAAGTAGGCACTAGGCCTCAGTATTATAGTGCTGCTGCAGTGTTTTTTTTTTAGTTATATTTATATGTTATGCCTCAGTAGTATATACCTGCACACACTGCAGCAGCACTATAAGTTAGGGCTGAGTATCATAGTGCTGCTGCAGTGTGTGCAGGTACATTTAGGAGCTAGGCCTCATAAATATACCAAAAAAAAAAACACTGCAGCAGCACCATTTTACTATGTTATGCCTCAGTAGAATATACCTGCACACACTGCAGCAGCACTAAGTTAGGGCTGAGTATCATAGTGCTGCTGCAGTGTGTGCAGGTACATTTAGGAGCTAGGCCTCAGTAATGTAGTGCTGCTGCAGTGTTTTTAAGTATCTTGATAAGTAAGGCCTCAGTAATGTAGTGCTGCTGCAGTGTTTTTAGGTATCTTGATAAGTAAGGGCTCAGTTATGTAGTGCTGCCGCAGTGTTTTTAGGTATCTTGATAAGTAAGGGCTCAGTTATGTAGTGCTGCCGCAGTGTTTTTAGGTATCTTGATAAGTAAGGGCTCAGTTATGTAGTGCTGCCGCAGTGTTTTTAGGTATCTTGATAAGTAAGGCCTCAGTTATGTAGTGGTTCTGCAGAGTTTTCATGTCTGTTTATATGTTAGGCCTGAGCAATATAGTGCTTCTGCAGCGTTTTTAGGTATATTGATTTGTTAGGCCTCAGTATTATAGTGCTGATTCAGTGTGTGCAGGTACATTTAGGAGCTAGGCCTCATATAAATAACAAAAAAAAACACTGCAGAGCACCATTTTACTATGTTATGCCTCAGTAGAATATACCTGCACACACTGCAGCAGCACTATAAGTTAGGGCTGAGTATCATAGGGCTGCTGCAGTGTGTGCAGGTACATTTAGGAGCTAGGCCTCAGTAATGTAGTGCTGCCGCAGTGTTTTCAGGTCTATTTAGATGTTAGCCCTGAGCAATATAGTGCTTCTGCAGCGTATTTAGGTCTATTTATATGTTAGGCCTGAGCAATATAGTGCTTCTGCAGTGTTTTTCGGTGTATTTAGAAGCTAGGCCTCAGAGTTCTACGGGTGCTTGTGGAACGCGTACGCGTAAGAGCCGCAGCTAGGCAACGAGGTTCTACAGCAGGTAGAGTGAGCGCGCAGGTAAAAGTAGGCACTAGGCCTCAGTGTTACAGTGCTGCTGCGGTGTGTTCAGGTAAAGTTAGGAGTTAGGCCTCAGTATTGCAGCGCTCGTGGAGTGTGAATTTAGCCGCTAGGCCTCAGCCTTCCGATTGACAGAATGTTCATGTAGGCCTTTACCTACTGCTATATTTGGATCTATTAAAAATGTTACCACAATAAAAGTGTGGCCTCACGCTCTTTTTTTTTTCTTCTGTATTAGGGTTCTGGGCGGTTGGGGTTGCAATGAATTAGTGTTATAGGGGATTAGGGTTGTAATAAATTAGAGTTAGGGTTGTAATAAATTAGGGTTATGGGGCTTAGGGTTACAATATATTAGGGTTATGGGGCTTAGGGTTAGAATATGTTAAGGTTATGGGGCTTAGGGTTAGAATATATTAGGGTTAGAATATGTTAGGGTTATGGGGCTTAGGGTTAGAATATGTTAGGGTTATGGTGCTTAGGGTTAGAATATATTAGGGTTAGAATATGTTAGGGTTATGGGGCTTAGGGTTAGAATATATTAGGGTTATGGGGCTTAGGGTTAGAATATGTTAGGGTTAGGGTGCTTAGGGTTAGAATATATTAGGGTTGAGGGGCTTAGGGTTAGAATATGTTAGGGTTAGGAGGTTTAGAGTTAGAATAAATTAGGGTTGGGGGGTCTTAGGGCTGGTGGAGGGCCGGTGTTTGGGGGAATTAGGGCTCGTTACCGGAGCGCCGAGTCGATTCAGGTGCGCCTAACGAGCCGCGCCCGGAGCCCGGGACCCACAAGAGCCGAGCGCTCCACGAGGAGCGCCGATCCGAGTGCGGGGCGCCGGCGACGAAGACCAGGCGGCGACAAAGACGCGTGGGAGTCGACTGCGGGAGTCGTCCATTCGCGCAACACACCGCGCGCGCACTGTGCTTTACGCACTCCACAAGGGCGCCCCGCAACACCAGCTAAACTACGCACACGCGCCTCACACACCCGACACGCTCTCGCCCACACTCTCCTCCGACGACACCCACGCCGTTCGCCCCGCTCGCGATACCCTTTCACGACATTATTACACGATAAGCACGCCAAATGCGCCGTTGCCCGTTCGGAGCGCGGCCGGCTCGGCGCGCTTCGAGGAGCGCCGCGAGAAAGGCGCCGTCCGCACGCCGCCCTTTCCGCCTTCACGACACGCGAGGGGGCCTCTCGGAGGCGGGAGTGCTTTAACGCTCGCCAGGTTGGCCACGCGCGCGGATTTCGTGCGAGAAACGCGGCGAGAAAACACAACGCGAGCCTGCAGCTGCGCCACGGCTGCACAGCACCGGCCGGGTTGAGTCTACAACGTTCTCATGCGGCGCTTAAGGGCCGCCCCCCTCGCCGCTGAGGGAGGTTCCACAGAACGCTACAGCAGCAGACACACAGTGCTCGCTCCAGCACGCAGCAAAGCAGAACGATGGCAGAAGTCGCTCCCGCCCCAGCCGCCTCGGCGCCCGCCAAGGCCCCCAAGAAGAAGGCGGCCGCCCGCCCCAAGAAGGCCGGCCCCAGCGTCGGCGAGCTTATCGTCAAGGCCGTCTCGGCATCCAAGGAGAGGAGCGGCGTGTCCCTCGCCGCCCTGAAGAAAGCCCTGGCTGCCGGCGGCTACGACGTGGAGAAGAACAACTCTCGCGTTAAGATCGCCGTCAAGAGCCTCGTCACCAAGGGCACTCTGGTGCAGACCAAAGGCACCGGCGCGTCGGGCTCTTTCAAGCTCAACAAGAAGCAGGCCGAGGCCAAGAAGAAGCCGGCCAAGAAGGCTGCTCCTAAAGCCAAGAAGCCCGCCGCCAAGAAACCGGCTGCCGCGAAAAAGCCCAAGAAGGTAGCGGCGAAGAAGCCCGCCGCGGCCAAGAAGTCTCCCAAAAAGGCCAAGAAACCCGCAGCGGCTGCGAAGAAGGCAACCAAGAGCCCCAAGAAGGCGAAGAAGCCGGCGGCTCCCAAGAAAGCCACCAAGAGCCCAAAGAAAGCCAAGGCTGTCAAGCCCAAAGCGGCCAAGCCCAAGGCGGCGAAGCCCAAGAAGGCTGCCCCCAAGAAGAAGTAAACGGTGCCGTTTACCTTCATGTTTTGTTCCTCTCTAACAACGGCTCTTTTAAGAGCCACCCACAGTTTCGTTTCAAAGAGCTTCCTTTGCTATAAACACGTACATATATGTATTCAAAGCATATAACAGTGTCTAATGTGTATGGCGTATGACACTATTTATCGTTGTATGATCATCATTTTAACATACAAATACGGCTCCCATATAAGTAGCTGTCATAGCACAACCACAGCCACTGTAGGTATTCGTTTCATTAGTTTGTTTATTAGGTTATTTCTTTTCGTTTACAACTTTAGATTTATTTGAGCGGGAAGGCATAAGTCTCTGTCTGCAGCAGTAGGTCTCTGTCTCACACACACACAAAGCAGGCAGCACGAGGAGGAGGGGGAGGTGGGGGCCCAAAGCGAGCAGCGGAGGGCGGGCGCTGGCGTTGGACGGCGGACACGCGATTGGCTGTCTCAGCGCCAAGCGTTTACACTGCACGAGGAGGAGGGGGGAGGAGGCTGCACGAGGAGGAGGGGGGAGCGGCCGCTAGAGTTCGACGGCGGGGACGCTATTGGCTGTTGCTGCGCGAAGCTTGCAGCCAATAGGAACGTAGGCGCTTTTGCTTTATCAACAGCGCCCGGGAGCCTTCTCGCTTTATTTCAGCTTTGTTCAGCGAACACATCTGACCTGCATCATGAGCGGAAGAGGCAAAACCGGCGGCAAGGCTAGGGCCAAGGCCAAGACTCGCTCTTCCCGCGCTGGGCTGCAGTTCCCCGTGGGCCGTGTGCACAGGCTCCTGCGCAAAGGAAACTACGCAGAGCGTGTTGGCGCCGGTGCCCCCGTCTACCTTGCCGCCGTGCTGGAGTATCTTACCGCTGAGATTCTCGAGTTGGCCGGCAACGCCGCCCGCGACAACAAGAAGACTCGTATCATCCCCCGTCATCTGCAGCTGGCTGTTCGCAACGACGAGGAGTTGAACAAACTGCTCGGAGGAGTTACCATTGCCCAGGGTGGTGTGCTGCCCAACATTCAGGCTGTGCTTCTCCCCAAGAAGACCGAGAAGGCGGTCAAGGCCAAGTAAATCTCCGCTTCTTTGTCCATACCCAAAGGCTCTTTTAAGAGCCACCCAACTCTACTCAAAAAGTGCTACGTTTCCTCACCAGTAACACAACACGCAGTACATGTAATACACGCAAAATACGTGTAGTGCATATTCTATGAATTCCTTTATCACGTTACGTGATAAAGGAATAAACTAAAATGAAAATAGTATATATAACGCGATGTGTGTCTATATTTATATATATATATAGATATGGATATAGATATATATATATATAGATATATATATAGATATAGATATATATAGATATATATAGATATACACATACATGCACACACTATTATGCTTTTGATCAATGAGTAAAAGCACTAAAACAATTGACAAGATAAATATTTACAAGCTGAAAATACCTAGATATATACACACGGGTGGGTATTATGTTCGTGTGTGCGGAGATAAGTATTGTTGAATAAACAAATGAGAGCGATCAACCTGCATTGCGTTTAGTGTACATAAAACCAGGCTGGACAGCAGTAAGCCGCCACTGTGTTCTAACAGCAGTATTTTGCGGTTCGGAATGACGGCCAATAGCGCGCAAGCTCGATTTTGAAGACGCCCTATCAGACGCTGGCAGCTCCGACACGTCCAATCGGCGACGAGCGGCTCTAAAGCTTAAAAGGGCCGTGAGGAGGCGAGGGAGCGTTATTCTCTTTCAAGAGTTCAGCGCCATGGCAAGAACGAAGCAGACCGCCCGCAAGTCCACCGGTGGCAAGGCCCCGAGGAAGCAGCTGGCCACCAAGGCAGCCCGCAAGAGCGCCCCGGCTACCGGCGGCGTGAAGAAGCCTCACCGTTACAGGCCCGGCACCGTCGCTCTGAGAGAGATCCGTCGCTACCAGAAATCCACTGAGCTGTTGATCCGCAAGCTGCCCTTCCAGCGCCTGGTGCGTGAGATCGCTCAGGACTTCAAGACCGATCTGCGCTTCCAGAGCTCCGCCGTCATGGCTCTGCAGGAGGCAAGCGAGGCGTACTTGGTGGGTCTGTTTGAAGACACTAACCTGTGCGCCATCCACGCCAAGAGAGTCACCATTATGCCTAAGGACATCCAGCTGGCCCGCCGTATCCGCGGAGAGCGCGCTTAAACGGAGCGCTTTGACGTTTTCCCTTAATACCCAACGGCTCTTTTAAGAGCCACCTACCTGTGTCTGTGCCAAAAGAGTTGTTTTTCTACATGCGTTTTATATGCATTTATATATATTATATTTATTATATAAAATTATACATTGTTTTGAGTACACTTAGTACTACTTTTGCATACAACATTCATATATAATATATATATATATATATATATATGTATATATATATATATATATATATATATATATATATATATATATATATATGTATATATATGTATATATTATATTCTGTGTATTATATATATTATATTATATGCGTGTGTGTATGTATGTATATATATGTGTATATATATATATATATATATATATATATAATATATATATGTATGTATACATATATATATAATATATATGTATGTATACATACATATATTATATATATGTATGTATACATACACACATGCATATAATATATATAATTTATACATTGTTTTGAGTACACTTAGTACTACTTTTTCATACAACATTCATATATATATATATATGAATGTTGTATGAAAAAGTAGTACTAAGTGTACTCAAAACAATGTATACATTTAACATAACGTACATTTTATCAATATTTCGCGCCTTTTTAATAGCCAGCAATTACTAGAGCTTACTGCAATGGCTAAATACATAGAAACACACAAGCACAAGATTTATGAGCACATTATTGGTGAAATAATAGAGAAAGGCATCTATATATATATTATGTGTGTGTGCGTGAGTACTGAGGGAACTGCTGCATGTAACACTGATGGAGCTTGGATGCCACCGTGTGGTTCAACTGCACCATTGCATGCACTGTTATAAGTTGCAAGAGTTCTGTTATAAGTGTGTGTGTGGTGACATAAATTGAACTCTTCTTACTGAAAAAGGCATTGTTTCACTACACGGCGGCATCCATCAGTGTTACATGTGCAATGTAATATATACACACACATTGATATACTCGGTAATATTGTCATATTCTCTCTAGATATTAATATATACCTAGCTACATATATATATATATATATATATATATATATATATATATATATATATATATATATATATATATATATATATATATATATATATATATATCGTGAGGTTTACTTAATGTATAGATTATGGACGTATCATAAGACTTACAATATATTTATATACGCATGTTTTCATGTTTTAAGAGCTCTCTCTCTCTCTCTCTCTCTCTCTCTCTCTCTGTATATATATCTAAAAAATATATAGAAACGTTTTATATATTGTTCATATATACACATATATATGTGTTTGTGTGTGTGTGTTGTTAAACAGCGCAATTGCATTGATGAGGCTTAGTACCTTTTCATATGGACATGGAACATAAGACTTACTTCACTTTGTATATATAAGTGTATGTTGAGCTGACTACTTCACGTTTTAAGAGTTTGGATGCCACCATGTGGTTAAAGTTCTGTATTGCATTGCTCAAGAATATATCTATATAATTCTTGAGCATATATATTTATTGTTTTTTTCCTTTTTTTATGGAAAGAAAATTAGACATTCATGCAAACACACGCACACATATATATTGAGGCAATGTGTCTTTGCAATGTTTGAGCATATCTTGTGGCTGTGTATGAGACTATGTCCAAAACCACATTGACTCGTAAATATAAAGGAAAAATCAAATGTAGATATCCCATTTAAACTTTTTATTTGGAATTATTTATTGGGTCCAGGAGATGGCAGCAACGTCACATTCCTTAAATTACATCTTCTCTCTAATTGCAGGGCAAATATTATATGTAATACAGATAAACTTTGTGGAAAGGTCCAAATTGGCTTGACTCTGGTTTTTCATCTTACTATTGGTAATAATCAATCTAATCAATCTATATTTTCCTGGGACAATATACAATTACCTTTAATACATGTAAATAAATGAAAATAGTAATACTACTACTTGTAATGATGATGATGATGATGATAATAATAATCATAATAATGTTAATTACTAAATGACTAATAATAAAATTAATAATTATACATAATATCACCAATCATATAATAACAATAAATTATGAGTAATAAACTCTTAATAGTAAATAAAATGACTAATATTACCATTACTAATAGTAATACAAATTACTTATATGAACATTTATAATACTACTACTACTCCTACTCCTACTACTACTACTACTAATAATAATAATAATAATAATAATAATAACAATCAGAATGATACTACTAATAATTAATAATAACAAATTATTATTCACTATTTATTAATAAAGCATTATTAATATTTATTATACGTAATCAAATTTACCAACATTAACACTAATATAATTAATGATATTATGGCGTTAATAAAAAAATTAATAATTAAACAAAAAAATAAAATATAATAATAATAAATATTCTTATTCTTATTATAATTTTTTTTATTATTATTATTATGACTTTCTTTGGTATTTGACCATAGGGTGATTTTTTTAGACACGTGTACATGGCACTACTAAGACTTTAGTCTCTCTCTCTCTCTCTCTCTCTCTCTCTACACACACACACACACACTATATATATATATATATATATATATATATATATATATATATATATATATATATATATATATATATATATATATATATATATATAATAAAGATATATATTATATGTATATTCTCCGGCCACGGGTGGAGTGTCTGGAGTGCTAGTTTGTTGGCTATCTGGGCTGCTAGCTAGGTGAGTGAAGCTAAATTAGCGATTAGCATGTACCATTAAATTGGCCAAATATACTGCACTAAACTAGCAGGTAGGTGTTCATTCTGTCCCCTGTGTATGTATTTTATATTGTGATTAGTGTATTTAGCCACAGTGTTGTTGAAACTCGCCTACATGAGCGGTTGCTATGGCTTCCGAATAGGTAACTAGGCGCTAGCATAGCTTAGCTTAGCTTAGCGTGCGGGTTTGTTTACGTTTTCGTGGTTCACAAAATGGCGGCCATTCCCTTCTCTAGGTCAGAGGTCAGAGGTCACGAGGTACAGCGAATTTGATGTGTAGTTTATTAATGTAATTGCATTAAATTATCTTTTTACGGGGCAAAGTTTAACTGCAATGTCCATTCCCCCACTCTCTAAAAATCTACCGTTTGTGGATATTTGGTTTTCCTTAAATGGCCGCCATTTTGCGTAATTCTGCTCGCTAAATATTGCTTACACAAGTTAAGAGTTACTAAACGTTGAAGCAATACATGTTTTTTGGCCGTGCTTTTAATTTCTAACTATTTTGGATAGAAGAAAGAAATACATTTTTGGAGCTAAGGTTAAAGGCAAGATTTAAACCGCTACTCTCTGACAAGTGAACCAAGTCTTTAGGACACATTTAAATATTTCATCATTGGTATACTTGACTTGAGTCCTAAGAAATAATTAAATCTTTACTAATTATGTCATTGGCGTTCTGTCCAATTGTTAAGGTGTATTTTAAGGTGTGTTAATATGTGTAATAATAATTATAACATGAATAATGTTAATTTGTTGTGTATATATATATAGTTATATATGAGTTATTTATTTATTTAATGCTATCTCTATGGAAGGTTGAAATAGGTTTAATGTACTGATCTTGTTTTTTGGTGGAGCTTGCAGCCCATCTGCTGGTCGAATGCAGACACTGCAAAGAATTATGAATGAGTGGGTGAGAAAGCAAATCTTTTTACCTGTTTTGAAATGTTTTATTTGTTTACATGAATTTGGATTAGGGGGGCCACATATGGTGGTCTAATACTGTTATTTCACATGGATCAGGAGAAATTTTCACTGAACCAAATATCTTATGTGTAGAGTGAGTGAAAAGGATTGGGGCATAGTGCGAATTATTGACATGAATTCGAATAATAACAAATATTTTATTTGAGTTGTCAATTATTTACAAAGCCCAGCACAATTTTTGAAGTACTTTAGAGGTACACATTAGTAGAAGTTTAATGAACTCTGTAATTGAGTACACTTAGTTTTACGAATACACTTGAAAACTCTTTTCTATTTGATAAAACATACATGAGACACAGTAATCGTGCTTCGTGTGTTCCACAATTTGGATTTCACAAGGCATATTATTGTCCATGAGAAGACAGGCTTTCTCTGAGAAACCTACTTACTCACTACTACTACTACTACTACTACTACTACTACTACTACTACTACTAATAATAATAATAATAATAATAATAATGATTATTATTATTATTATTATTATTATTATTATTATTATTATTATTATTATTATTATTATTATTATTATGGTAGTTGTTGTTGTTGTATCTTGCAAGATGTTTTTCCCCCCCTTCCATTTGCAAAAGTTGCCCACTGGTGATCCACTAAGCAGTACATATGTTAAGGCATTTCATTTGTTGTATTATTTCTTTTTTGTTTGGGTACATTTGAAGGGACAAAATGAAACAGAAAACAAATGAAACTAACACAAATAAATATATTATAATGTATATACATAAAATAATATATATATAAAACACATAAGACATAGAAAAAGAAACTAAAAGATATATGTGAAATGATATGAAATTATATGTATGTTCATGTATTTATTATTATATGTGTGTGGATGTGTGTGTGAGAGTGAGCTTGTGTATATCCATAATATGCTATAATTGATGTTTACCTTTTTTCTCTTTTCCAACCACTTCCTTCAACGTGTCCCAGCATTTATTTTGTATGCATGAAAAGATATTAATATTAAGACATTTTAAACATAATAAATGTATTAATAATTTTATGTAATGCTATCTCCATGTAACATTGACATAGGTTTAATGTACTGATCTTGTAAATTGTTGTTTTGTCTTTGTTTGTGTGTGGTTTGACAGACAGTTCTAAGGGAGATGTTTTTTGGTGGAGCTTGGAGTCCATCTGCTGGTCGAAGGAATACACTGCAGAGATTTATGAATGAGTGAGTGAGAATACAAATCTTTTGACCTGTTTTGAAATTTTATTTGTTTACATGAATTTGGATTACGAGGGCCACATATGGTTGTCTAATTGTGTTAGTTCACATGGATCAAGAGAGTTTTTAACTGCAATATTATATGTGTAGCGAAGTGAGCGAAATGGCTCGGGTCTGAGAGGGAATGACGGATTGAAATTCAAATATTAACAACTATTTAATTTGAGTTGTAATGTATTTGCTACTCCCAGCACCATTTATGAAGTACTTTAGAGGTACGCATTAGTAGACGTTTAGTGAACTCCGTAATTGAGTACACTTAGTTTGGCGAATACACTTTAACAAATAGCTTATATTTGATCAAACATGCATGAGACACAGTAATCGTGCTTCGTGTGTGCCACATTTTGGATTTCACACGGCAGATTATTATCCATGAGAAGACAGGCTGTCTCTGAGAAACATACTTACTCACTACTACTACTACTAATACTACTAATAAATATTATTATTATTATGGTTATTTATTCGACTGTTCCAACACTCTGTGATTTAGAGCTTATTGTGTTACATTACGACAGGTTTCTGACCCATAGTTTATTTCAAGAGATGGCCTACAAATGTGTACTTTTCATCACATTCACAATTTGATTAGGGCATTTGTCTTTTATATATTATCATATAAAGATAATAGAATGAGATTCCTTTATTCAGTTGGTTAACACGATCCGCATATATGGCTACAACTTTATAATAAAGAGCAGAGGATCTTGCCCCCTTCCATTTGCAAATGTTGCCCACTGATGATCCACTAAGCCTGAAATATGTTAAAGCAGGATTTTTTGCCGTGTTATTTTTTGTTGTAGGAAATTTGAAGGGACAATACGAAACATAAACCAAAAAAAAACATAACAAGAATAACTCTAATAAAATGTATATACCTAAAATAATCTATATCTATATATATATATATATATATATATATATATATATATATATATATATATATATATATATATATATACCAGAAAAGAAATAGAAAAATGAACAAGAAAAGATATTATACACAGCTCCTATGATAGAACCCAAAACATGATTCATTCCGCCCTAGTATTTTTGATTGACAAAACATACTAAATATATGTATACATTTCTTTAATGCTATCTCCATGTAACATTGAAATAGGTTTAATGTACTGATCTTGTAAATTGTTGTTTTGTCTCTGTTTGTGTGTGGTTTGACAGACAATTCTAGGGGAGGTGTTTTTTGGGTGGAGCTTGGAGTCCATCTGCTGGTCGAAGGAATACACTGCAGAGATTTGTAAATGAGTGAGTGGGAATACAAATCTTTCTACCTGCTTTTGTAATGTTTTATTTGTTTACATGATTTTGGATTATGAGGGCCACATATGGTTGTGTAGTAGTGTTCATTTCTTATGGATCAAGAGGGTTATTATTAACTGATATAATTATTTTATGTGTAAAGTGAGAAAAAAGGATTGGAGCATATTCCGAAAGATTGTTAGAAAATAAATCAACCTCCCAGCACAATTTTCAAAGTACTTCCGAAGTACACATTAGTAGAAGTTTAATGAACTCCGTAAATACATACACCTAGTTTGACGAATGCACTTTACAAAATGGCTTATATTTGATAAAACGTACATGATACACATTAATCGTCCTTTTTGTGGTCCACACGTTGAATTTCTCAAGGATTATTATTATTAATATTTTTATTAGATTTATTTACTTTTTGTTTTATTGAGTATTTGGGTTTGTACTGCTACTACATGTCTCTTGAGCGATAACACTGGGATTTAGAGATGATGTATTGATATATATTACGACAATATTTATTAAGCTTTTTATTTTTTGGCTGAATATAGGCTTTGTACAACACTCAAACCAACTACTAAAACCAACAAATGAACAAACACACAGCGAAATGTTTTTGTACGTTGCCCTCCGTTTGTTTGGTGAGGGGAAAATATTCAAATGTCCCACGCGGTTCAGTGCTTCATAAAGTCGGTCTGGCAATATGTAATATTCAGCATTCATTGGTGTAAGATATCTACAGTTATTACTTTCAAGCAGATACGGTTTATAATCAGTCTTTCTGTAGCGCTCTAGCGTGCGGGGGCGGTGCGGACGGCCTCACCGCGAGGGGCCACCCAGCTGCTTTGTACTGGGCTCCGCCTCTCTGTCTTCAACTAGGTCCGGTAGAGTAGAATATCAGGCGCCGGCCGGCCGCTCTAACTTCATTCTTTCTCTTCTCGTCGACAGGGAGCAAGAGCAGCAACGATGTCCGGCCGAGGAAAAGGAGGCAAGGGGCTCGGGAAAGGAGGCGCCAAGCGTCACCGCAAAGTTCTTCGCGATAACATCCAGGGCATCACCAAGCCCGCTATCCGCCGTCTTGCGCGTCGTGGTGGCGTCAAGCGTATCTCCGGTCTGATCTACGAGGAGACCCGCGGTGTGCTGAAAGTGTTCCTGGAGAACGTGATCAGAGACGCCGTCACCTACACCGAGCACGCCAAGAGAAAGACCGTCACCGCCATGGATGTGGTGTACGCCCTGAAACGCCAGGGACGCACTCTTTACGGATTCGGAGGTTAAACGCTCGTCTAGAACAACGCAAACAACAACGGCTCTTTTAAGAGCCACCCACAAATCCACCCAAAGACAAGTTTTCCGTGTTTGAATAAGATACAGTAGTTGAATAACACTAAATTTCCCTATATAAAACGTCCCACTGCCCGTGAATTAGCAGATAAAGTGTGGAAATGCACTATGAAAGATATATTTAAGGATATCAGTATTATTGTGTGTGTGTGTGTGTGTACGCTATATATTTATAGATAATTTATACATATATGCCTACCAGTGTGTGTGTGTGTGTGTGTATATGTATACGCACGTGTGTTATTAAAGAATAGATTTTCATCATATAAATATCCGAGTCTGGGAATAAGAAGCGTCAGCGTAAAGTCAATTATTGTATGAGTTTTAGGTAGTTTTAGAGGACCGCCGTAGGATCTCCCGGCCATTCAACTGAACCAGACATTAGTTTACACGAAGGCAAAGTGATGAATAAACATACAGGCGCGCGTTTGTGCGCGCTCTCAAAGCGCATATGTCTTTATTTGTCCGCTTCTAAGCTAACGCATACGAAGCGTCAATTTTTACAAGGTATAAAACGGTCTTAAACTTAGTACACTTAGTCCTACACGGGGGCCGTCGCCTTCGCCGCTGTGTGCGCGGGAAGGCACACAAAGAGCAGGCTGCAGCAGCGGGTGGAGGGTGGAGGGTGGATGGGGTTGGGGGGGGGAGGGGGGAGGGGGGGAGGGGGGGAGGGGTATTACAGTGGAGCGAGCTGTGTTTGTCCAATGGTGGTTTGACGGCATTCGAAAGGCGTGACTCATGTTAATTAGACTAGCAGAGTGTAAATAACGTGGGGGTTAGTCGCCTCCCCCTCATTCTTCAGTCTAACTCGAAGACGAGCAGGATGCCTGAGCCAGCAAAGTCCGCCCCGAAGAAGGGCTCCAAGAAGGCCGTCACCAAGACCGCCGGCAAGGGAGGCAAGAAGCGCAGAAAGTCCAGGAAGGAGAGCTATGCCATCTACGTCTACAAGGTGCTGAAGCAGGTCCACCCCGACACCGGAATCTCCTCAAAGGCGATGGGTATCATGAACTCCTTCGTGAACGACATCTTCGAGCGCATCGCCGGTGAGTCTTCCCGCCTGGCTCACTACAACAAGCGTTCCACCATCACCTCCAGGGAGATCCAGACCGCCGTGCGCCTGCTTCTGCCCGGCGAGCTGGCCAAGCACGCCGTCTCCGAGGGAACAAAGGCCGTCACCAAGTACACCAGCTCCAAGTAAAGAGCGAACCCGCTCCGATCAAACCCAACGGCTCTTTTAAGAGCCACCCACGTTTTCCACTAAAGAGCAGCGTTCCGTGTCCCTTTTCTAATGTGTTTTAAAAAAAACACACACATTAAGTATTCATATACGTAGTGTGTGTGTGTGTGTGTGTGTGTATTGTAGTGAATGTGTATATTTATATGTATAAAAATAATAAATAAAATTGTGAACACACAATATATAGATATATATATATGTATATAGATATATATAGATATATATGTATATAGATATATGTGTATATATATATGTATATAGATATATGTGTGTATATATATATATATATATATATATATATATATACACGTATATATATATACGTATATATATATATATATAGATATATGTATATGTATATAGATATATGTATCTGTATATAGATATATGTATATGTATATAGATATATATATGTATATATATATAGATATGTGTATATATATATATATACGTATATATACGTATATATATATATATATATATATATATATATATATATATATATATATAGATATATGTATATGTATATAGATATATGTATCTGTATATAGATATATGTATATGTATATAGATATATATGTATATATATATATAGATATAGATATATAGATAGAAGAAATGGAAGGCGCATGATTCCCCATTATGTGCTGGGCTAAGCAGTGACTAGTGACACTAGTGACCAGTACATAGGTGGTCAATAAATCACACAAATAGTACATAAGAGGTGGTACAGCACAAAGTGTGTTTAAGAGATTATGCTATTCATGGGGAAGTGACATATTGCACAACGTCTATGCCTAGAGGAGATAAAAGTACACATATGTATGTACACATTTGCCACGTGCAAAGTGCTATAATTACTATAGCGCTAGATTATTATAGTGCTATAATTAAAGAACAGTTGAGCTTACCTATTAGTAACACAATCCCAATGATAAGCGTGTAACTGCTCTGCCCTATGACACATACTGTGACAAACTCTGTTGTAATTTGTTTCAAGAAAATACAGCCAATGAATCTAGAAATACACCAAAACTAGCTCCTAGTGAGCTGCATATAAACATGTGATTAGAAATCATATGTCGCTATGAATGATTAATGTTAAATGTAACCTATTTGTGGTGTTACTAACTTTTTCCTGCATCCATAAACAGAAAATCAGCTGTAAGACACACAAAACACACCCTACACGACTGTTGGTCCAACATCTGAGCTTCCACACCTGATGCTGCTAACGAGAGCCGCGTGTGAACGATAGAGCCAGGTGTGCTTCGTCTTACAAAGGCATAAATAAGCCCCCTCCCAGGTCAGCAAGCGAGACCCCAATTTTGGCGTCATGTTTGTCTTAACAGGCAGCAAGTAGAACCAGATCAGGGTAGTAAAGCAACACGCTTACTGTTTGGAGTAGAAATTTAGCTTATTATGCTGCTGCACACAGCTAGGCCTCAGAGTTCTACAGGTGCTGGTGGTTTAGGTATATTGATAAGTTAGGCCTCAGTTATGTAGTGTTTCTGCAGTGTTTTTAGGTCTATTTATATGTTAGGCCTGAGTAGTATAGTGCTTCTGCAGTGTTTTTAGGTATATTGATAAGTTAGGCATCAGTTATGTAGTGCTGCTGCAGCATTTTCAGGTATATTTATATGTTAGGTCTCATAAATATACCTGCACACACTGCAGCAGCACTACATTACTATGTTACGCCTGAGTATCATAGTGCTGCTTCAGTGTGTGCAGGTATATTTCTACGTTAGGCCTGTCTGTCATAGTGTTGCTGCAGCGTGTGCAGGTGTATTTAGAAGCTAGGCCTCAGTTCATCGGGTGCTGGTGGAATGCGTACGTGTAAGAGCCGCAGCTAGCCAACAAGGTTCTACAGCAGGTAGAGTGAGCGCGCAGGTAAAAGTAGGCACTAGGCCTCAGTGTTACAGTGCTGCTTCAGTGTGTTCAGGTTAATTTAGGAGCTAGGCCTCAGTAATAGGGTGCTGCTGCAGTGTTTTTTTCGTTATATTTATATGTTAGGCCTCAGTAGTATATACCTGCACACACTGCAGCAGCACTATAAGTTAGGGCTGAGTATCATAGTGCTGCTGCAGTGTGTGCAGGTACATTTAGGTGCTAGGCCTCAGTTATGTAGTGCTGCCGCAGAGTTTTCATGTCTATTTATATGTTAGGCCTGAGCAATATAGTGCTTCTGCAGCGTTTTTAGGTATATTGATTTGTTAGGCCTCAGTATTGTAGTGCTGCTTCAGTGTGTGCAGGTACATTTAGGAGCTAGGCCTCATAAATATACCCCCAAAAAAAACACTGCAGCAGCACCATTTTACTATGTTATGCCTCAGTAGTATATACCTGCACACACTGCAGCAGCACAAAGTTAGGGCTGAGTATCATAGTGCTGCTGCAGTGTGTGCAGGTACATTTAGGAGCTAGGCCTCAGTAATGTAGTGCTGCCGCAGCGTTTTTAAGTATCTTGATAAGTAAGGCCTCAGTTATGTAGTGCTGCCGCAGTGTTTTCTGGTCTATTTCTAAGTAAGGCCTCAGTAATGTAGTGCTGCCGCAGTGTTTTTAGGTATCTTGATAAGTAAGGCCTCAGTTATGTAGTGGTTCTGCAGAGTTTTTAGGTATATTGATTTGTTAGGCCTCAGTATTATAGTGCTGCTGCAGTGTGTGCAGGTACATTTAGGAGCTAGGCCTCAGTAATATAGTGCTTCTGCAGCGTATTTAGATCTATTTATATGTTAGGCCTGAGCAATATAGTGCTTCTGCAGCGTATTTAGGTCTATTTATATGTTAGGCCTGAGCAATATAGTGCTTCTGCAGTGTTTTTCGGTGTCTTGATAAGTTAGGCCTCAGTTATGTAGTGCTGCTGCAGCGTGTGCAGGTGTATTTAGAAGCTAGGCCTCAGAGTTCTACGGGTGCTTGTGGAATGCGTACGCGTAAGAGCCGCAGCTAGGCAACGAGGTTCTACAGCAGGTAGAGTGAGCGCGCAGGTAAAAGTAGGCACTAGGCCTCAGTATTATAGTGCTGCTGCAGTGTTTTTTTTTTAGTTATATTTATATGTTATGCCTCAGTAGTATATACCTGCACACACTGCAGCAGCACTATAAGTTAGGGCTGAGTATCATAGTGCTGCTGCAGTGTGTGCAGGTACATTTAGGAGCTAGGCCTCATAAATATACCAAAAAAAAACACTGCAGCAGCACCATTTTACTATGTTATGCCTCAGTAGAATATACCTGCACACACTGCAGCAGCACTAAGTTAGGGCTGAGTATCATAGTGCTGCTGCAGTGTGTGCAGGTACATTTAGGAGCTAGGCCTCAGTAATGTAGTGCTGCTGCAGTGTTTTTAAGTATCTTGATAAGTAAGGCCTCAGTAATGTAGTGCTGCTGCAGTGTTTTTAGGTATCTTGATAAGTAAGGGCTCAGTTATGTAGTGCTGCCGCAGTGTTTTTAGGTATCTTGATAAGTAAGGGCTCAGTTATGTAGTGCTGCCGCAGTGTTTTTAGGTATCTTGATAAGTAAGGGCTCAGTTATGTAGTGCTGCCGCAGTGTTTTTAGGTATCTTGATAAGTAAGGCCTCAGTTATGTAGTGGTTCTGCAGAGTTTTCATGTCTGTTTATATGTTAGGCCTGAGCAATATAGTGCTTCTGCAGCGTTTTTAGGTATATTGATTTGTTAGGCCTCAGTATTATAGTGCTGATTCAGTGTGTGCAGGTACATTTAGGAGCTAGGCCTCATATAAATAACAAAAAAAAACACTGCAGAGCACCATTTTACTATGTTATGCCTCAGTAGAATATACCTGCACACACTGCAGCAGCACTATAAGTTAGGGCTGAGTATCATAGGGCTGCTGCAGTGTGTGCAGGTACATTTAGGAGCTAGGCCTCAGTAATGTAGTGCTGCCGCAGTGTTTTCAGGTCTATTTAGATGTTAGCCCTGAGCAATATAGTGCTTCTGCAGCGTATTTAGGTCTATTTATATGTTAGGCCTGAGCAATATAGTGCTTCTGCAGTGTTTTTCGGTGTATTTAGAAGCTAGGCCTCAGAGTTCTACGGGTGCTTGTGGAACGCGTACGCGTAAGAGCCGCAGCTAGGCAACGAGGTTCTACAGCAGGTAGAGTGAGCGCGCAGGTAAAAGTAGGCACTAGGCCTCAGTGTTACAGTGCTGCTGCGGTGTGTTCAGGTAAAGTTAGGAGTTAGGCCTCAGTATTGCAGCGCTCGTGGAGTGTGAATTTAGCCGCTAGGCCTCAGCCTTCCGATTGACAGAATGTTCATGTAGGCCTTTACCTACTGCTATATTTGGATCTATTAAAAATGTTACCACAATAAAAGTGTGGCCTCACGCTCTTTTTTTTTTCTTCTGTATTAGGGTTCTGGGCGGTTGGGGTTGCAATGAATTAGTGTTATAGGGGATTAGGGTTGTAATAAATTAGAGTTAGGGTTGTAATAAATTAGGGTTATGGGGCTTAGGGTTACAATATATTAGGGTTATGGGGCTTAGGGTTAGAATATGTTAAGGTTATGGGGCTTAGGGTTAGAATATATTAGGGTTAGAATATGTTAGGGTTATGGGGCTTAGGGTTAGAATATGTTAGGGTTATGGTGCTTAGGGTTAGAATATATTAGGGTTAGAATATGTTAGGGTTATGGGGCTTAGGGTTAGAATATATTAGGGTTATGGGGCTTAGGGTTAGAATATGTTAGGGTTAGGGTGCTTAGGGTTAGAATATATTAGGGTTGAGGGGCTTAGGGTTAGAATATGTTAGGGTTAGGAGGTTTAGAGTTAGAATAAATTAGGGTTGGGGGGTCTTAGGGCTGGTGGAGGGCCGGTGTTTGGGGGAATTAGGGCTCGTTACCGGAGCGCCGAGTCGATTCAGGTGCGCCTAACGAGCCGCGCCCGGAGCCCGGGACCCACAAGAGCCGAGCGCTCCACGAGGAGCGCCGATCCGAGTGCGGGGCGCCGGCGACGAAGACCAGGCGGCGACAAAGACGCGTGGGAGTCGACTGCGGGAGTCGTCCATTCGCGCAACACACCGCGCGCGCACTGTGCTTTACGCACTCCACAAGGGCGCCCCGCAACACCAGCTAAACTACGCACACGCGCCTCACACACCCGACACGCTCTCGCCCACACTCTCCTCCGACGACACCCACGCCGTTCGCCCCGCTCGCGATACCCTTTCACGACATTATTACACGATAAGCACGCCAAATGCGCCGTTGCCCGTTCGGAGCGCGGCCGGCTCGGCGCGCTTCGAGGAGCGCCGCGAGAAAGGCGCCGTCCGCACGCCGCCCTTTCCGCCTTCACGACACGCGAGGGGGCCTCTCGGAGGCGGGAGAGTGCTTTAACGCTCGCCAGGTTGGCCACGCGCGCGGATTTCGTGCGAGAAACGCGGCGAGAAAACACAACGCGAGCCTGCAGCTGCGCCACGGCTGCACAGCACCGGCCGGGTTGAGTCTACAACGTTCTCATGCGGCGCTTAAGGGCCGCCCCCCTCGCCGCTGAGGGAGGTTCCACAGAACGCTACAGCAGCAGACACACAGTGCTCGCTCCAGCACGCAGCAAAGCAGAACGATGGCAGAAGTCGCTCCCGCCCCAGCCGCCTCGGCGCCCGCCAAGGCCCCCAAGAAGAAGGCGGCCGCCCGCCCCAAGAAGGCCGGCCCCAGCGTCGGCGAGCTTATCGTCAAGGCCGTCTCGGCATCCAAGGAGAGGAGCGGCGTGTCCCTCGCCGCCCTGAAGAAAGCCCTGGCTGCCGGCGGCTACGACGTGGAGAAGAACAACTCTCGCGTTAAGATCGCCGTCAAGAGCCTCGTCACCAAGGGCACTCTGGTGCAGACCAAAGGCACCGGCGCGTCGGGCTCTTTCAAGCTCAACAAGAAGCAGGCCGAGGCCAAGAAGAAGCCGGCCAAGAAGGCTGCTCCTAAAGCCAAGAAGCCCGCCGCCAAGAAACCGGCTGCCGCGAAAAAGCCCAAGAAGGTAGCGGCGAAGAAGCCCGCCGCGGCCAAGAAGTCTCCCAAAAAGGCCAAGAAACCCGCAGCGGCTGCGAAGAAGGCAACCAAGAGCCCCAAGAAGGCGAAGAAGCCGGCGGCTCCCAAGAAAGCCACCAAGAGCCCAAAGAAAGCCAAGGCTGTCAAGCCCAAAGCGGCCAAGCCCAAGGCGGCGAAGCCCAAGAAGGCTGCCCCCAAGAAGAAGTAAACGGTGCCGTTTACCTTCATGTTTTGTTCCTCTCTAACAACGGCTCTTTTAAGAGCCACCCACAGTTTCGTTTCAAAGAGCTTCCTTTGCTATAAACACGTACATATATGTATTCAAAGCATATAACAGTGTCTAATGTGTATGGCGTATGACACTATTTATCGTTGTATGATCATCATTTTAACATACAAATACGGCTCCCATATAAGTAGCTGTCATAGCACAACCACAGCCACTGTAGGTATTCGTTTCATTAGTTTGTTTATTAGGTTATTTCTTTTCGTTTACAACTTTAGATTTATTTGAGCGGGAAGGCATAAGTCTCTGTCTGCAGCAGTAGGTCTCTGTCTCACACACACACAAAGCAGGCAGCACGAGGAGGAGGGGGAGGTGGGGGCCCAAAGCGAGCAGCGGAGGGCGGGCGCTGGCGTTGGACGGCGGACACGCGATTGGCTGTCTCAGCGCCAAGCGTTTACACTGCACGAGGAGGAGGGGGGAGGAGGCTGCACGAGGAGGAGGGGGGAGCGGCCGCTAGAGTTCGACGGCGGGGACGCTATTGGCTGTTGCTGCGCGAAGCTTGCAGCCAATAGGAACGTAGGCGCTTTTGCTTTATCAACAGCGCCCGGGAGCCTTCTCGCTTTATTTCAGCTTTGTTCAGCGAACACATCTGACCTGCATCATGAGCGGAAGAGGCAAAACCGGCGGCAAGGCTAGGGCCAAGGCCAAGACTCGCTCTTCCCGCGCTGGGCTGCAGTTCCCCGTGGGCCGTGTGCACAGGCTCCTGCGCAAAGGAAACTACGCAGAGCGTGTTGGCGCCGGTGCCCCCGTCTACCTTGCCGCCGTGCTGGAGTATCTTACCGCTGAGATTCTCGAGTTGGCCGGCAACGCCGCCCGCGACAACAAGAAGACTCGTATCATCCCCCGTCATCTGCAGCTGGCTGTTCGCAACGACGAGGAGTTGAACAAACTGCTCGGAGGAGTTACCATTGCCCAGGGTGGTGTGCTGCCCAACATTCAGGCTGTGCTTCTCCCCAAGAAGACCGAGAAGGCGGTCAAGGCCAAGTAAATCTCCGCTTCTTTGTCCATACCCAAAGGCTCTTTTAAGAGCCACCCAACTCTACTCAAAAAGTGCTACGTTTCCTCACCAGTAACACAACACGCAGTACATGTAATACACGCAAAATACGTGTAGTGCATATTCTATGAATTCCTTTATCACGTTACGTGATAAAGGAATAAACTAAAATGAAAATAGTATATATAACGCGATGTGTGTCTATATTTATATATATATATAGATATGGATATAGATATATATATATATAGATATATATATAGATATAGATATATATAGATATATATAGATATACACATACATGCACACACTATTATGCTTTTGATCAATGAGTAAAAGCACTAAAACAATTGACAAGATAAATATTTACAAGCTGAAAATACCTAGATATATACACACGGGTGGGTATTATGTTCGTGTGTGCGGAGATAAGTATTGTTGAATAAACAAATGAGAGCGATCAACCTGCATTGCGTTTAGTGTACATAAAACCAGGCTGGACAGCAGTAAGCCGCCACTGTGTTCTAACAGCAGTATTTTGCGGTTCGGAATGACGGCCAATAGCGCGCAAGCTCGATTTTGAAGACGCCCTATCAGACGCTGGCAGCTCCGACACGTCCAATCGGCGACGAGCGGCTCTAAAGCTTAAAAGGGCCGTGAGGAGGCGAGGGAGCGTTATTCTCTTTCAAGAGTTCAGCGCCATGGCAAGAACGAAGCAGACCGCCCGCAAGTCCACCGGTGGCAAGGCCCCGAGGAAGCAGCTGGCCACCAAGGCAGCCCGCAAGAGCGCCCCGGCTACCGGCGGCGTGAAGAAGCCTCACCGTTACAGGCCCGGCACCGTCGCTCTGAGAGAGATCCGTCGCTACCAGAAATCCACTGAGCTGTTGATCCGCAAGCTGCCCTTCCAGCGCCTGGTGCGTGAGATCGCTCAGGACTTCAAGACCGATCTGCGCTTCCAGAGCTCCGCCGTCATGGCTCTGCAGGAGGCAAGCGAGGCGTACTTGGTGGGTCTGTTTGAAGACACTAACCTGTGCGCCATCCACGCCAAGAGAGTCACCATTATGCCTAAGGACATCCAGCTGGCCCGCCGTATCCGCGGAGAGCGCGCTTAAACGGAGCGCTTTGACGTTTTCCCTTAATACCCAACGGCTCTTTTAAGAGCCACCTACCTGTGTCTGTGCCAAAAGAGTTGTTTTTCTACATGCGTTTTATATGCATTTATATATATTATATTTATTATATAAAATTATACATTGTTTTGAGTACACTTAGTACTACTTTTGCATACAACATTCATATATAATATATATATATATATATATATATGTATATATATATATATATATATATATATATATATATATATATATATATATATGTATATATATGTATATATTATATTCTGTGTATTATATATATTATATTATATGCGTGTGTGTATGTATGTATATATATGTGTATATATATATATATATATATATATATATATAATATATATATGTATGTATACATATATATATAATATATATGTATGTATACATACATATATTATATATATGTATGTATACATACACACATGCATATAATATATATAATTTATACATTGTTTTGAGTACACTTAGTACTACTTTTTCATACAACATTCATATATATATATATATGAATGTTGTATGAAAAAGTAGTACTAAGTGTACTCAAAACAATGTATACATTTAACATAACGTACATTTTATCAATATTTCGCGCCTTTTTAATAGCCAGCAATTACTAGAGCTTACTGCAATGGCTAAATACATAGAAACACACAAGCACAAGATTTATGAGCACATTATTGGTGAAATAATAGAGAAAGGCATCTATATATATATTATGTGTGTGTGCGTGAGTACTGAGGGAACTGCTGCATGTAACACTGATGGAGCTTGGATGCCACCGTGTGGTTCAACTGCACCATTGCATGCACTGTTATAAGTTGCAAGAGTTCTGTTATAAGTGTGTGTGTGGTGACATAAATTGAACTCTTCTTACTGAAAAAGGCATTGTTTCACTACACGGCGGCATCCATCAGTGTTACATGTGCAATGTAATATATACACACACATTGATATACTCGGTAATATTGTCATATTCTCTCTAGATATTAATATATACCTAGCTACATATATATATATATATATATATATATATATATATATATATATATATATATATATATATATATATATATATATATATATATATATATCGTGAGGTTTACTTAATGTATAGATTATGGACGTATCATAAGACTTACAATATATTTATATACGCATGTTTTCATGTTTTAAGAGCTCTCTCTCTCTCTCTCTCTCTCTCTCTCTCTCTGTATATATATCTAAAAAATATATAGAAACGTTTTATATATTGTTCATATATACACATATATATGTGTTTGTGTGTGTGTGTTGTTAAACAGCGCAATTGCATTGATGAGGCTTAGTACCTTTTCATATGGACATGGAACATAAGACTTACTTCACTTTGTATATATAAGTGTATGTTGAGCTGACTACTTCACGTTTTAAGAGTTTGGATGCCACCATGTGGTTAAAGTTCTGTATTGCATTGCTCAAGAATATATCTATATAATTCTTGAGCATATATATTTATTGTTTTTTTCCTTTTTTTATGGAAAGAAAATTAGACATTCATGCAAACACACGCACACATATATATTGAGGCAATGTGTCTTTGCAATGTTTGAGCATATCTTGTGGCTGTGTATGAGACTATGTCCAAAACCACATTGACTCGTAAATATAAAGGAAAAATCAAATGTAGATATCCCATTTAAACTTTTTATTTGGAATTATTTATTGGGTCCAGGAGATGGCAGCAACGTCACATTCCTTAAATTACATCTTCTCTCTAATTGCAGGGCAAATATTATATGTAATACAGATAAACTTTGTGGAAAGGTCCAAATTGGCTTGACTCTGGTTTTTCATCTTACTATTGGTAATAATCAATCTAATCAATCTATATTTTCCTGGGACAATATACAATTACCTTTAATACATGTAAATAAATGAAAATAGTAATACTACTACTTGTAATGATGATGATGATGATGATAATAATAATCATAATAATGTTAATTACTAAATGACTAATAATAAAATTAATAATTATACATAATATCACCAATCATATAATAACAATAAATTATGAGTAATAAACTCTTAATAGTAAATAAAATGACTAATATTACCATTACTAATAGTAATACAAATTACTTATATGAACATTTATAATACTACTACTACTCCTACTCCTACTACTACTACTACTAATAATAATAATAATAATAATAATAATAACAATCAGAATGATACTACTAATAATTAATAATAACAAATTATTATTCACTATTTATTAATAAAGCATTATTAATATTTATTATACGTAATCAAATTTACCAACATTAACACTAATATAATTAATGATATTATGGCGTTAATAAAAAAATTAATAATTAAACAAAAAAATAAAATATAATAATAATAAATATTCTTATTCTTATTATAATTTTTTTTATTATTATTATTATGACTTTCTTTGGTATTTGACCATAGGGTGATTTTTTTAGACACGTGTACATGGCACTACTAAGACTTTAGTCTCTCTCTCTCTCTCTCTCTCTCTCTCTCTACACACACACACACACACTATATATATATATATATATATATATATATATATATATATATATATATATATATATATATATATATAATAAAGATATATATTATATGTATATTCTCCGGCCACGGGTGGAGTGTCTGGAGTGCTAGTTTGTTGGCTATCTGGGCTGCTAGCTAGGTGAGTGAAGCTAAATTAGCGATTAGCATGTACCATTAAATTGGCCAAATATACTGCACTAAACTAGCAGGTAGGTGTTCATTCTGTCCCCTGTGTATGTATTTTATATTGTGATTAGTGTATTTAGCCACAGTGTTGTTGAAACTCGCCTACATGAGCGGTTGCTATGGCTTCCGAATAGGTAACTAGGCGCTAGCATAGCTTAGCTTAGCTTAGCGTGCGGGTTTGTTTACGTTTTCGTGGTTCACAAAATGGCGGCCATTCCCTTCTCTAGGTCAGAGGTCAGAGGTCACGAGGTACAGCGAATTTGATGTGTAGTTTATTAATGTAATTGCATTAAATTATCTTTTTACGGGGCAAAGTTTAACTGCAATGTCCATTCCCCCACTCTCTAAAAATCTACCGTTTGTGGATATTTGGTTTTCCTTAAATGGCCGCCATTTTGCGTAATTCTGCTCGCTAAATATTGCTTACACAAGTTAAGAGTTACTAAACGTTGAAGCAATACATGTTTTTTGGCCGTGCTTTTAATTTCTAACTATTTTGGATAGAAGAAAGAAATACATTTTTGGAGCTAAGGTTAAAGGCAAGATTTAAACCGCTACTCTCTGACAAGTGAACCAAGTCTTTAGGACACATTTAAATATTTCATCATTGGTATACTTGACTTGAGTCCTAAGAAATAATTAAATCTTTACTAATTATGTCATTGGCGTTCTGTCCAATTGTTAAGGTGTATTTTAAGGTGTGTTAATATGTGTAATAATAATTATAACATGAATAATGTTAATTTGTTGTGTATATATATATAGTTATATATGAGTTATTTATTTATTTAATGCTATCTCTATGGAAGGTTGAAATAGGTTTAATGTACTGATCTTGTTTTTTGGTGGAGCTTGCAGCCCATCTGCTGGTCGAATGCAGACACTGCAAAGAATTATGAATGAGTGGGTGAGAAAGCAAATCTTTTTACCTGTTTTGAAATGTTTTATTTGTTTACATGAATTTGGATTAGGGGGGCCACATATGGTGGTCTAATACTGTTATTTCACATGGATCAGGAGAAATTTTCACTGAACCAAATATCTTATGTGTAGAGTGAGTGAAAAGGATTGGGGCATAGTGCGAATTATTGACATGAATTCGAATAATAACAAATATTTTATTTGAGTTGTCAATTATTTACAAAGCCCAGCACAATTTTTGAAGTACTTTAGAGGTACACATTAGTAGAAGTTTAATGAACTCTGTAATTGAGTACACTTAGTTTTACGAATACACTTGAAAACTCTTTTCTATTTGATAAAACATACATGAGACACAGTAATCGTGCTTCGTGTGTTCCACAATTTGGATTTCACAAGGCATATTATTGTCCATGAGAAGACAGGCTTTCTCTGAGAAACCTACTTACTCACTACTACTACTACTACTACTACTACTACTACTACTACTACTACTACTAATAATAATAATAATAATAATAATAATAATGATTATTATTATTATTATTATTATTATTATTATTATTATTATTATTATTATTATTATTATTATTATTATGGTAGTTGTTGTTGTTGTATCTTGCAAGATGTTTTTCCCCCCCTTCCATTTGCAAAAGTTGCCCACTGGTGATCCACTAAGCAGTACATATGTTAAGGCATTTCATTTGTTGTATTATTTCTTTTTTGTTTGGGTACATTTGAAGGGACAAAATGAAACAGAAAACAAATGAAACTAACACAAATAAATATATTATAATGTATATACATAAAATAATATATATATAAAACACATAAGACATAGAAAAAGAAACTAAAAGATATATGTGAAATGATATGAAATTATATGTATGTTCATGTATTTATTATTATATGTGTGTGGATGTGTGTGTGAGAGTGAGCTTGTGTATATCCATAATATGCTATAATTGATGTTTACCTTTTTTCTCTTTTCCAACCACTTCCTTCAACGTGTCCCAGCATTTATTTTGTATGCATGAAAAGATATTAATATTAAGACATTTTAAACATAATAAATGTATTAATAATTTTATGTAATGCTATCTCCATGTAACATTGACATAGGTTTAATGTACTGATCTTGTAAATTGTTGTTTTGTCTTTGTTTGTGTGTGGTTTGACAGACAGTTCTAAGGGAGATGTTTTTTGGTGGAGCTTGGAGTCCATCTGCTGGTCGAAGGAATACACTGCAGAGATTTATGAATGAGTGAGTGAGAATACAAATCTTTTGACCTGTTTTGAAATTTTATTTGTTTACATGAATTTGGATTACGAGGGCCACATATGGTTGTCTAATTGTGTTAGTTCACATGGATCAAGAGAGTTTTTAACTGCAATATTATATGTGTAGCGAAGTGAGCGAAATGGCTCGGGTCTGAGAGGGAATGACGGATTGAAATTCAAATATTAACAACTATTTAATTTGAGTTGTAATGTATTTGCTACTCCCAGCACCATTTATGAAGTACTTTAGAGGTACGCATTAGTAGACGTTTAGTGAACTCCGTAATTGAGTACACTTAGTTTGGCGAATACACTTTAACAAATAGCTTATATTTGATCAAACATGCATGAGACACAGTAATCGTGCTTCGTGTGTGCCACATTTTGGATTTCACACGGCAGATTATTATCCATGAGAAGACAGGCTGTCTCTGAGAAACATACTTACTCACTACTACTACTACTAATACTACTAATAAATATTATTATTATTATGGTTATTTATTCGACTGTTCCAACACTCTGTGATTTAGAGCTTATTGTGTTACATTACGACAGGTTTCTGACCCATAGTTTATTTCAAGAGATGGCCTACAAATGTGTACTTTTCATCACATTCACAATTTGATTAGGGCATTTGTCTTTTATATATTATCATATAAAGATAATAGAATGAGATTCCTTTATTCAGTTGGTTAACACGATCCGCATATATGGCTACAACTTTATAATAAAGAGCAGAGGATCTTGCCCCCTTCCATTTGCAAATGTTGCCCACTGATGATCCACTAAGCCTGAAATATGTTAAAGCAGGATTTTTTGCCGTGTTATTTTTTGTTGTAGGAAATTTGAAGGGACAATACGAAACATAAACCAAAAAAAAACATAACAAGAATAACTCTAATAAAATGTATATACCTAAAATAATCTATATCTATATATATATATATATATATATATATATATATATATATATATATATATATATATATATATATAAACCAGAAAAGAAATAGAAAAATGAACAAGAAAAGATTATACACAGCTCCTATGATAGAACCCAAAACATGATTCATTCCGCCCTAGTATTTTTGATTGACAAAACATACTAAATATATGTATACATTTCTTTAATGCTATCTCCATGTAACATTGAAATAGGTTTAATGTACTGATCTTGTAAATTGTTGTTTTGTCTCTGTTTGTGTGTGGTTTGACAGACAATTCTAGGGGAGGTGTTTTTTGGGTGGAGCTTGGAGTCCATCTGCTGGTCGAAGGAATACACTGCAGAGATTTGTAAATGAGTGAGTGGGAATACAAATCTTTCTACCTGCTTTTGTAATGTTTTATTTGTTTACATGATTTTGGATTATGAGGGCCACATATGGTTGTGTAGTAGTGTTCATTTCTTATGGATCAAGAGGGTTATTATTAACTGATATAATTATTTTATGTGTAAAGTGAGAAAAAAGGATTGGAGCATATTCCGAAAGATTGTTAGAAAATAAATCAACCTCCCAGCACAATTTTCAAAGTACTTCCGAAGTACACATTAGTAGAAGTTTAATGAACTCCGTAAATACATACACCTAGTTTGACGAATGCACTTTACAAAATGGCTTATATTTGATAAAACGTACATGATACACATTAATCGTCCTTTTTGTGGTCCACACGTTGAATTTCTCAAGGATTATTATTATTAATATTTTTATTAGATTTATTTACTTTTTGTTTTATTGAGTATTTGGGTTTGTACTGCTACTACATGTCTCTTGAGCGATAACACTGGGATTTAGAGATGATGTATTGATATATATTACGACAATATTTATTAAGCTTTTTATTTTTTGGCTGAATATAGGCTTTGTACAACACTCAAACCAACTACTAAAACCAACAAATGAACAAACACACAGCGAAATGTTTTTGTACGTTGCCCTCCGTTTGTTTGGTGAGGGGAAAATATTCAAATGTCCCACGCGGTTCAGTGCTTCATAAAGTCGGTCTGGCAATATGTAATATTCAGCATTCATTGGTGTAAGATATCTACAGTTATTACTTTCAAGCAGATACGGTTTATAATCAGTCTTTCTGTAGCGCTCTAGCGTGCGGGGGCGGTGCGGACGGCCTCACCGCGAGGGGCCACCCAGCTGCTTTGTACTGGGCTCCGCCTCTCTGTCTTCAACTAGGTCCGGTAGAGTAGAATATCAGGCGCCGGCCGGCCGCTCTAACTTCATTCTTTCTCTTCTCGTCGACAGGGAGCAAGAGCAGCAACGATGTCCGGCCGAGGAAAAGGAGGCAAGGGGCTCGGGAAAGGAGGCGCCAAGCGTCACCGCAAAGTTCTTCGCGATAACATCCAGGGCATCACCAAGCCCGCTATCCGCCGTCTTGCGCGTCGTGGTGGCGTCAAGCGTATCTCCGGTCTGATCTACGAGGAGACCCGCGGTGTGCTGAAAGTGTTCCTGGAGAACGTGATCAGAGACGCCGTCACCTACACCGAGCACGCCAAGAGAAAGACCGTCACCGCCATGGATGTGGTGTACGCCCTGAAACGCCAGGGACGCACTCTTTACGGATTCGGAGGTTAAACGCTCGTCTAGAACAACGCAAACAACAACGGCTCTTTTAAGAGCCACCCACAAATCCACCCAAAGACAAGTTTTCCGTGTTTGAATAAGATACAGTAGTTGAATAACACTAAATTTCCCTATATAAAACGTCCCACTGCCCGTGAATTAGCAGATAAAGTGTGGAAATGCACTATGAAAGATATATTTAAGGATATCAGTATTATTGTGTGTGTGTGTGTGTGTACGCTATATATTTATAGATAATTTATACATATATGCCTACCAGTGTGTGTGTGTGTGTGTGTATATGTATACGCACGTGTGTTATTAAAGAATAGATTTTCATCATATAAATATCCGAGTCTGGGAATAAGAAGCGTCAGCGTAAAGTCAATTATTGTATGAGTTTTAGGTAGTTTTAGAGGACCGCCGTAGGATCTCCCGGCCATTCAACTGAACCAGACATTAGTTTACACGAAGGCAAAGTGATGAATAAACATACAGGCGCGCGTTTGTGCGCGCTCTCAAAGCGCATATGTCTTTATTTGTCCGCTTCTAAGCTAACGCATACGAAGCGTCAATTTTTACAAGGTATAAAACGGTCTTAAACTTAGTACACTTAGTCCTACACGGGGGCCGTCGCCTTCGCCGCTGTGTGCGCGGGAAGGCACACAAAGAGCAGGCTGCAGCAGCGGGTGGAGGGTGGAGGGTGGATGGGGTTGGGGGGGGGAGGGGGGAGGGGGGGAGGGGGGGAGGGGTATTACAGTGGAGCGAGCTGTGTTTGTCCAATGGTGGTTTGACGGCATTCGAAAGGCGTGACTCATGTTAATTAGACTAGCAGAGTGTAAATAACGTGGGGGTTAGTCGCCTCCCCCTCATTCTTCAGTCTAACTCGAAGACGAGCAGGATGCCTGAGCCAGCAAAGTCCGCCCCGAAGAAGGGCTCCAAGAAGGCCGTCACCAAGACCGCCGGCAAGGGAGGCAAGAAGCGCAGAAAGTCCAGGAAGGAGAGCTATGCCATCTACGTCTACAAGGTGCTGAAGCAGGTCCACCCCGACACCGGAATCTCCTCAAAGGCGATGGGTATCATGAACTCCTTCGTGAACGACATCTTCGAGCGCATCGCCGGTGAGTCTTCCCGCCTGGCTCACTACAACAAGCGTTCCACCATCACCTCCAGGGAGATCCAGACCGCCGTGCGCCTGCTTCTGCCCGGCGAGCTGGCCAAGCACGCCGTCTCCGAGGGAACAAAGGCCGTCACCAAGTACACCAGCTCCAAGTAAAGAGCGAACCCGCTCCGATCAAACCCAACGGCTCTTTTAAGAGCCACCCACGTTTTCCACTAAAGAGCAGCGTTCCGTGTCCCTTTTCTAATGTGTTTTAAAAAAAACACACACATTAAGTATTCATATACGTAGTGTGTGTGTGTGTGTGTGTGTGTATTGTAGTGAATGTGTATATTTATATGTATAAAAATAATAAATAAAATTGTGAACACACAATATATAGATATATATATATGTATATAGATATATATAGATATATATGTATATAGATATATGTGTATATATATATGTATATAGATATATGTGTGTATATATATATATATATATATATATATATATATATACACGTATATATATATACGTATATATATATATATATAGATATATGTATATGTATATAGATATATGTATCTGTATATAGATATATGTATATGTATATAGATATATATATGTATATATATATAGATATGTGTATATATATATATATACGTATATATACGTATATATATATATATATATATATATATATATATATATATATATATATAGATATATGTATATGTATATAGATATATGTATCTGTATATAGATATATGTATATGTATATAGATATATATGTATATATATATATAGATATAGATATATAGATAGAAGAAATGGAAGGCGCATGATTCCCCATTATGTGCTGGGCTAAGCAGTGACTAGTGACACTAGTGACCAGTACATAGGTGGTCAATAAATCACACAAATAGTACATAAGAGGTGGTACAGCACAAAGTGTGTTTAAGAGATTATGCTATTCATGGGGAAGTGACATATTGCACAACGTCTATGCCTAGAGGAGATAAAAGTACACATATGTATGTACACATTTGCCACGTGCAAAGTGCTATAATTACTATAGCGCTAGATTATTATAGTGCTATAATTAAAGAACAGTTGAGCTTACCTATTAGTAACACAATCCCAATGATAAGCGTGTAACTGCTCTGCCCTATGACACATACTGTGACAAACTCTGTTGTAATTTGTTTCAAGAAAATACAGCCAATGAATCTAGAAATACACCAAAACTAGCTCCTAGTGAGCTGCATATAAACATGTGATTAGAAATCATATGTCGCTATGAATGATTAATGTTAAATGTAACCTATTTGTGGTGTTACTAACTTTTTCCTGCATCCATAAACAGAAAATCAGCTGTAAGACACACAAAACACACCCTACACGACTGTTGGTCCAACATCTGAGCTTCCACACCTGATGCTGCTAACGAGAGCCGCGTGTGAACGATAGAGCCAGGTGTGCTTCGTCTTACAAAGGCATAAATAAGCCCCCTCCCAGGTCAGCAAGCGAGACCCCAATTTTGGCGTCATGTTTGTCTTAACAGGCAGCAAGTAGAACCAGATCAGGGTAGTAAAGCAACACGCTTACTGTTTGGAGTAGAAATTTAGCTTATTATGCTGCTGCACACAGCTAGGCCTCAGAGTTCTACAGGTGCTGGTGGTTTAGGTATATTGATAAGTTAGGCCTCAGTTATGTAGTGTTTCTGCAGTGTTTTTAGGTCTATTTATATGTTAGGCCTGAGTAGTATAGTGCTTCTGCAGTGTTTTTAGGTATATTGATAAGTTAGGCATCAGTTATGTAGTGCTGCTGCAGCATTTTCAGGTATATTTATATGTTAGGTCTCATAAATATACCTGCACACACTGCAGCAGCACTACATTACTATGTTACGCCTGAGTATCATAGTGCTGCTTCAGTGTGTGCAGGTATATTTCTACGTTAGGCCTGTCTGTCATAGTGTTGCTGCAGCGTGTGCAGGTGTATTTAGAAGCTAGGCCTCAGTTCATCGGGTGCTGGTGGAATGCGTACGTGTAAGAGCCGCAGCTAGCCAACAAGGTTCTACAGCAGGTAGAGTGAGCGCGCAGGTAAAAGTAGGCACTAGGCCTCAGTGTTACAGTGCTGCTTCAGTGTGTTCAGGTTAATTTAGGAGCTAGGCCTCAGTAATAGGGTGCTGCTGCAGTGTTTTTTTCGTTATATTTATATGTTAGGCCTCAGTAGTATATACCTGCACACACTGCAGCAGCACTATAAGTTAGGGCTGAGTATCATAGTGCTGCTGCAGTGTGTGCAGGTACATTTAGGTGCTAGGCCTCAGTTATGTAGTGCTGCCGCAGAGTTTTCATGTCTATTTATATGTTAGGCCTGAGCAATATAGTGCTTCTGCAGCGTTTTTAGGTATATTGATTTGTTAGGCCTCAGTATTGTAGTGCTGCTTCAGTGTGTGCAGGTACATTTAGGAGCTAGGCCTCATAAATATACCCCCAAAAAAAACACTGCAGCAGCACCATTTTACTATGTTATGCCTCAGTAGTATATACCTGCACACACTGCAGCAGCACAAAGTTAGGGCTGAGTATCATAGTGCTGCTGCAGTGTGTGCAGGTACATTTAGGAGCTAGGCCTCAGTAATGTAGTGCTGCCGCAGCGTTTTTAAGTATCTTGATAAGTAAGGCCTCAGTTATGTAGTGCTGCCGCAGTGTTTTCTGGTCTATTTCTAAGTAAGGCCTCAGTAATGTAGTGCTGCCGCAGTGTTTTTAGGTATCTTGATAAGTAAGGCCTCAGTTATGTAGTGGTTCTGCAGAGTTTTTAGGTATATTGATTTGTTAGGCCTCAGTATTATAGTGCTGCTGCAGTGTGTGCAGGTACATTTAGGAGCTAGGCCTCAGTAATATAGTGCTTCTGCAGCGTATTTAGATCTATTTATATGTTAGGCCTGAGCAATATAGTGCTTCTGCAGCGTATTTAGGTCTATTTAT
The DNA here is from genome assembly GCF_023375975.1 of Astyanax mexicanus. NCBI lineage: Eukaryota > Metazoa > Chordata > Actinopteri > Characiformes > Acestrorhamphidae > Astyanax > Astyanax mexicanus. The sequence goes on along the minus strand of NC_064432.1, from coordinate 11,948,461 downwards.
ATGTTAGGCCTGAGCAATATAGTGCTTCTGCAGTGTTTTTCGGTGTCTTGATAAGTTAGGCCTCAGTTATGTAGTGCTGCTGCAGCGTGTGCAGGTGTATTTAGAAGCTAGGCCTCAGAGTTCTACGGGTGCTTGTGGAATGCGTACGCGTAAGAGCCGCAGCTAGGCAACGAGGTTCTACAGCAGGTAGAGTGAGCGCGCAGGTAAAAGTAGGCACTAGGCCTCAGTATTATAGTGCTGCTGCAGTGTTTTTTTTTTAGTTATATTTATATGTTATGCCTCAGTAGTATATACCTGCACACACTGCAGCAGCACTATAAGTTAGGGCTGAGTATCATAGTGCTGCTGCAGTGTGTGCAGGTACATTTAGGAGCTAGGCCTCATAAATATACCAAAAAAAAACACTGCAGCAGCACCATTTTACTATGTTATGCCTCAGTAGAATATACCTGCACACACTGCAGCAGCACTAAGTTAGGGCTGAGTATCATAGTGCTGCTGCAGTGTGTGCAGGTACATTTAGGAGCTAGGCCTCAGTAATGTAGTGCTGCTGCAGTGTTTTTAAGTATCTTGATAAGTAAGGCCTCAGTAATGTAGTGCTGCTGCAGTGTTTTTAGGTATCTTGATAAGTAAGGGCTCAGTTATGTAGTGCTGCCGCAGTGTTTTTAGGTATCTTGATAAGTAAGGGCTCAGTTATGTAGTGCTGCCGCAGTGTTTTTAGGTATCTTGATAAGTAAGGGCTCAGTTATGTAGTGCTGCCGCAGTGTTTTTAGGTATCTTGATAAGTAAGGCCTCAGTTATGTAGTGGTTCTGCAGAGTTTTCATGTCTGTTTATATGTTAGGCCTGAGCAATATAGTGCTTCTGCAGCGTTTTTAGGTATATTGATTTGTTAGGCCTCAGTATTATAGTGCTGATTCAGTGTGTGCAGGTACATTTAGGAGCTAGGCCTCATATAAATAACAAAAAAAAACACTGCAGAGCACCATTTTACTATGTTATGCCTCAGTAGAATATACCTGCACACACTGCAGCAGCACTATAAGTTAGGGCTGAGTATCATAGGGCTGCTGCAGTGTGTGCAGGTACATTTAGGAGCTAGGCCTCAGTAATGTAGTGCTGCCGCAGTGTTTTCAGGTCTATTTAGATGTTAGCCCTGAGCAATATAGTGCTTCTGCAGCGTATTTAGGTCTATTTATATGTTAGGCCTGAGCAATATAGTGCTTCTGCAGTGTTTTTCGGTGTATTTAGAAGCTAGGCCTCAGAGTTCTACGGGTGCTTGTGGAACGCGTACGCGTAAGAGCCGCAGCTAGGCAACGAGGTTCTACAGCAGGTAGAGTGAGCGCGCAGGTAAAAGTAGGCACTAGGCCTCAGTGTTACAGTGCTGCTGCGGTGTGTTCAGGTAAAGTTAGGAGTTAGGCCTCAGTATTGCAGCGCTCGTGGAGTGTGAATTTAGCCGCTAGGCCTCAGCCTTCCGATTGACAGAATGTTCATGTAGGCCTTTACCTACTGCTATATTTGGATCTATTAAAAATGTTACCACAATAAAAGTGTGGCCTCACGCTCTTTTTTTTTTCTTCTGTATTAGGGTTCTGGGCGGTTGGGGTTGCAATGAATTAGTGTTATAGGGGATTAGGGTTGTAATAAATTAGAGTTAGGGTTGTAATAAATTAGGGTTATGGGGCTTAGGGTTACAATATATTAGGGTTATGGGGCTTAGGGTTAGAATATGTTAAGGTTATGGGGCTTAGGGTTAGAATATATTAGGGTTAGAATATGTTAGGGTTATGGGGCTTAGGGTTAGAATATGTTAGGGTTATGGTGCTTAGGGTTAGAATATATTAGGGTTAGAATATGTTAGGGTTATGGGGCTTAGGGTTAGAATATATTAGGGTTATGGGGCTTAGGGTTAGAATATGTTAGGGTTAGGGTGCTTAGGGTTAGAATATATTAGGGTTGAGGGGCTTAGGGTTAGAATATGTTAGGGTTAGGAGGTTTAGAGTTAGAATAAAATAGGGTTGGGGGGTCTTAGGGCTGGTGGAGGGCCGGTGTTTGGGGGAATTAGGGCTCGTTACCGGAGCGCCGAGTCGATTCAGGTGCGCCTAACGAGCCGCGCCCGGAGCCCGGGACCCACAAGAGCCGAGCGCTCCACGAGGAGCGCCGATCCGAGTGCGGGGCGCCGGCGACGAAGACCAGGCGGCGACAAAGACGCGTGGGAGTCGACTGCGGGAGTCGTCCATTCGCGCAACACACCGCGCGCGCACTGTGCTTTACGCACTCCACAAGGGCGCCCCGCAACACCAGCTAAACTACGCACACGCGCCTCACACACCCGACACGCTCTCGCCCACACTCTCCTCCGACGACACCCACGCCGTTCGCCCCGCTCGCGATACCCTTTCACGACATTATTACACGATAAGCACGCCAAATGCGCCGTTGCCCGTTCGGAGCGCGGCCGGCTCGGCGCGCTTCGAGGAGCGCCGCGAGAAAGGCGCCGTCCGCACGCCGCCCTTTCCGCCTTCACGACACGCGAGGGGGCCTCTCGGAGGCGGGAGAGTGCTTTAACGCTCGCCAGGTTGGCCACGCGCGCGGATTTCGTGCGAGAAACGCGGCGAGAAAACACAACGCGAGCCTGCAGCTGCGCCACGGCTGCACAGCACCGGCCGGGTTGAGTCTACAACGTTCTCATGCGGCGCTTAAGGGCCGCCCCCCTCGCCGCTGAGGGAGGTTCCACAGAACGCTACAGCAGCAGACACACAGTGCTCGCTCCAGCACGCAGCAAAGCAGAACGATGGCAGAAGTCGCTCCCGCCCCAGCCGCCTCGGCGCCCGCCAAGGCCCCCAAGAAGAAGGCGGCCGCCCGCCCCAAGAAGGCCGGCCCCAGCGTCGGCGAGCTTATCGTCAAGGCCGTCTCGGCATCCAAGGAGAGGAGCGGCGTGTCCCTCGCCGCCCTGAAGAAAGCCCTGGCTGCCGGCGGCTACGACGTGGAGAAGAACAACTCTCGCGTTAAGATCGCCGTCAAGAGCCTCGTCACCAAGGGCACTCTGGTGCAGACCAAAGGCACCGGCGCGTCGGGCTCTTTCAAGCTCAACAAGAAGCAGGCCGAGGCCAAGAAGAAGCCGGCCAAGAAGGCTGCTCCTAAAGCCAAGAAGCCCGCCGCCAAGAAACCGGCTGCCGCGAAAAAGCCCAAGAAGGTAGCGGCGAAGAAGCCCGCCGCGGCCAAGAAGTCTCCCAAAAAGGCCAAGAAACCCGCAGCGGCTGCGAAGAAGGCAACCAAGAGCCCCAAGAAGGCGAAGAAGCCGGCGGCTCCCAAGAAAGCCACCAAGAGCCCAAAGAAAGCCAAGGCTGTCAAGCCCAAAGCGGCCAAGCCCAAGGCGGCGAAGCCCAAGAAGGCTGCCCCCAAGAAGAAGTAAACGGTGCCGTTTACCTTCATGTTTTGTTCCTCTCTAACAACGGCTCTTTTAAGAGCCACCCACAGTTTCGTTTCAAAGAGCTTCCTTTGCTATAAACACGTACATATATGTATTCAAAGCATATAACAGTGTCTAATGTGTATGGCGTATGACACTATTTATCGTTGTATGATCATCATTTTAACATACAAATACGGCTCCCATATAAGTAGCTGTCATAGCACAACCACAGCCACTGTAGGTATTCGTTTCATTAGTTTGTTTATTAGGTTATTTCTTTTCGTTTACAACTTTAGATTTATTTGAGCGGGAAGGCATAAGTCTCTGTCTGCAGCAGTAGGTCTCTGTCTCACACACACACAAAGCAGGCAGCACGAGGAGGAGGGGGAGGTGGGGGCCCAAAGCGAGCAGCGGAGGGCGGGCGCTGGCGTTGGACGGCGGACACGCGATTGGCTGTCTCAGCGCCAAGCGTTTACACTGCACGAGGAGGAGGGGGGAGGAGGCTGCACGAGGAGGAGGGGGGAGCGGCCGCTAGAGTTCGACGGCGGGGACGCTATTGGCTGTTGCTGCGCGAAGCTTGCAGCCAATAGGAACGTAGGCGCTTTTGCTTTATCAACAGCGCCCGGGAGCCTTCTCGCTTTATTTCAGCTTTGTTCAGCGAACACATCTGACCTGCATCATGAGCGGAAGAGGCAAAACCGGCGGCAAGGCTAGGGCCAAGGCCAAGACTCGCTCTTCCCGCGCTGGGCTGCAGTTCCCCGTGGGCCGTGTGCACAGGCTCCTGCGCAAAGGAAACTACGCAGAGCGTGTTGGCGCCGGTGCCCCCGTCTACCTTGCCGCCGTGCTGGAGTATCTTACCGCTGAGATTCTCGAGTTGGCCGGCAACGCCGCCCGCGACAACAAGAAGACTCGTATCATCCCCCGTCATCTGCAGCTGGCTGTTCGCAACGACGAGGAGTTGAACAAACTGCTCGGAGGAGTTACCATTGCCCAGGGTGGTGTGCTGCCCAACATTCAGGCTGTGCTTCTCCCCAAGAAGACCGAGAAGGCGGTCAAGGCCAAGTAAATCTCCGCTTCTTTGTCCATACCCAAAGGCTCTTTTAAGAGCCACCCAACTCTACTCAAAAAGTGCTACGTTTCCTCACCAGTAACACAACACGCAGTACATGTAATACACGCAAAATACGTGTAGTGCATATTCTATGAATTCCTTTATCACGTTACGTGATAAAGGAATAAACTAAAATGAAAATAGTATATATAACGCGATGTGTGTCTATATTTATATATATATATAGATATGGATATAGATATATATATATATAGATATATATATAGATATAGATATATATAGATATATATAGATATACACATACATGCACACACTATTATGCTTTTGATCAATGAGTAAAAGCACTAAAACAATTGACAAGATAAATATTTACAAGCTGAAAATACCTAGATATATACACACGGGTGGGTATTATGTTCGTGTGTGCGGAGATAAGTATTGTTGAATAAACAAATGAGAGCGATCAACCTGCATTGCGTTTAGTGTACATAAAACCAGGCTGGACAGCAGTAAGCCGCCACTGTGTTCTAACAGCAGTATTTTGCGGTTCGGAATGACGGCCAATAGCGCGCAAGCTCGATTTTGAAGACGCCCTATCAGACGCTGGCAGCTCCGACACGTCCAATCGGCGACGAGCGGCTCTAAAGCTTAAAAGGGCCGTGAGGAGGCGAGGGAGCGTTATTCTCTTTCAAGAGTTCAGCGCCATGGCAAGAACGAAGCAGACCGCCCGCAAGTCCACCGGTGGCAAGGCCCCGAGGAAGCAGCTGGCCACCAAGGCAGCCCGCAAGAGCGCCCCGGCTACCGGCGGCGTGAAGAAGCCTCACCGTTACAGGCCCGGCACCGTCGCTCTGAGAGAGATCCGTCGCTACCAGAAATCCACTGAGCTGTTGATCCGCAAGCTGCCCTTCCAGCGCCTGGTGCGTGAGATCGCTCAGGACTTCAAGACCGATCTGCGCTTCCAGAGCTCCGCCGTCATGGCTCTGCAGGAGGCAAGCGAGGCGTACTTGGTGGGTCTGTTTGAAGACACTAACCTGTGCGCCATCCACGCCAAGAGAGTCACCATTATGCCTAAGGACATCCAGCTGGCCCGCCGTATCCGCGGAGAGCGCGCTTAAACGGAGCGCTTTGACGTTTTCCCTTAATACCCAACGGCTCTTTTAAGAGCCACCTACCTGTGTCTGTGCCAAAAGAGTTGTTTTTCTACATGCGTTTTATATGCATTTATATATATTATATTTATTATATAAAATTATACATTGTTTTGAGTACACTTAGTACTACTTTTGCATACAACATTCATATATAATATATATATATATATATATATATGTATATATATATATATATATATATATATATATATATATATATATATGTATATATATGTATATATTATATTCTGTGTATTATATATATTATATTATATGCGTGTGTGTATGTATGTATATATATGTGTATATATATATATATATATATATATATATAATATATATATGTATGTATACATATATATATAATATATATGTATGTATACATACATATATTATATATATGTATGTATACATACACACATGCATATAATATATATAATTTATACATTGTTTTGAGTACACTTAGTACTACTTTTTCATACAACATTCATATATATATATATATGAATGTTGTATGAAAAAGTAGTACTAAGTGTACTCAAAACAATGTATACATTTAACATAACGTACATTTTAT